>NW_021820923.1:0-135937 GCF_901001135.1 Rhinatrema bivittatum | reverse complement strand
TCTGAGACCCAACAGACATAATTGGCATCTCAGAGACCTGGTGGAAGGAGGGTAACTAATGGGACAATGCTATACCAGGGTACAAATTATACTGCAATGATAGGATGGATCAACATGGGGGTGGAGTGGTGCTTTATGTTCGGGATGACAGAGTCCAACAGGATAAAGATCCTGGAAGAGACTAAATGCACAGTAGAATCTTTATGGGTAGAAATCCCATATGTATTGAGGAAGAGTATAGCGATAAGAATATACTACCATCCACTTGGCCAAAAAAAGACGGATGATGAAATGCTAAGAAAATAAGAGAAGCTAACCAATTTGGCAATGCAGTAATAACAGGAGATTTCAGTTACCCCAGTATTGACTGTGTGAATGTAATATCAGAACCTGCTAGAGACGTAAAGTTCCTGGATGGAATAAATGACTGCTTCATGGAGCAATTAGTTCAGGAACTGACAAGAAAGGGAGCTATTTTAGATCTAATTTAGGGAATGCAGGATTTGGTGAAAGAGATAATAGTGGTGGGGCCACTTGGCAATAATGATCATAACATGATCAGATGCAAATTAATGACTGGAGGAGAACAATAAATAAATTTATAGCTCTAGCACTAAAAGGGAGACTTTGATAACATGAGGAAGATAGAAAAAACTGAAAGATGCAGCTAAAAAGGTTAAGAGCATACAACAGGCGTGACATTCTTTAAAAATACCATCCTAGAAGCGCATTCCAAATGTATTCCAAACATTAAGAAAAGTGGAAGAAAGGCCAAACTGTTGCCAGCTTAGTTAAAAGGTGAAGTGAAAAAGGCTATTGTAGCCAATGAAGCTTCCTTCAAAAACTGGAAGAAAGATCCATGTGAAGAAAATAGGAAAAAGTATAAGCATTGGTTGTTAGTTAAATGTAAAACATTGATAAGACAGTTTAAGAGAGAATTTCCAAAGAAACTGGCTGTAGAAACAAAAACTCATAATAAAAATGTTTAAAAATATATCCGAAGCAGGAAGACTGCAAAGGAGTCAGTTGGACCATTAGATAATCAAGGGGTTAAAGGGGCACTTAGGGAAGATAAGGCCATTATGGAAAGACTAAATACATTCTTTGCTTCATTGTTTATAAATGAAGATGTTGGGGAGATACCAATTCCAGAGATGGTTTTCAAGGGTGATTATTCAGATGAACTGAACCAAATCACGGTGAACCTGGAAGATGAAGTAGGCCAGATTGACAAACTGAAGAGTTACAAATCACCTGGACCAGATGGTATATACCCCAGGGTTCGGAAAGAACTAAAAAATAAAATTTCAGATCTATTACTAGTAATTTGTAACCTATCATTAAAATTGTCCATTGTACCTGAAGACTGGAAAGTGGCCAATGTAACCCCAATATTTAAAAAGGGCTCTGGGGTGATCCAGGAAACTATAGACTGGTGAGCCTGACTTCAGTGCTGGGGAAAATCGAGAAAACTATTCTAAAGAGCAAAATCACAGATCATAGCGATAGACATGGTTTATTGGGACACAGTCAGCATGGATTTACCCAAGGGAAGTATTGCCTCACAAATCTTTGACCTTTTGTTTTGAAGAGGTTAATAACCATGTGGATAAAGGTGAGCTGGTAGTGTATTTGGATTTTCAGAAGGCATTTGGCAGAGTCACCCATGAGAGACTTCTAAGAAAATTAAAAAGTCATAGAATAGGAGGCAATGTACTTTTATGGTTTATAAACTAGTTAAAAGACAGAAAACAGAGTAGGATTAAATGGACAGTTTTCTCAGTGGAGAGAGGTAGAGTGCCTCAGGGATCTGTACTTGGACGGTACTTTTTAATATATTTATAAATAATCTGGAAAGGGGAATGAGAGTGAAGTGATCAAATCTGCAGATGATACAAAATTATTCAGAGTTGTTAAATCACAAGCGGATAGTGATGAATTGCAGTAGATCCTGTGAGACTGGAAGATAGGTGTCCAAATGGCAGATGAAATTTAATGGGGACAAGTGCAGGTGATGCATAGAGAGAAAAATAACCCATGCTGTAGTTACAAGATGTTAGGTTTCATGTTAAGAGTTACTAGGCATCATTGTGGAAAATACATTGAAATCATTGGCTAAGTGGGCTGTGGTAGTCAAAAAAGCAAACAGAATGTAGGAATTATTAGGAAGGGAATGGTGAATAATATGGAGAATCTCAAAATGCCTCTGTTTTACTCCATGGTGAGACTGCACCTTGAGTACTGTGTTCAATTCTGGTCGCCACATCTCAAAAAAGATATAGATGCATTAGAGAAGGTATAGAGAAGGGCAACCAATATGATAAGGGGATGGAATGGCTGCCCTGTGAGGAAAGGCTAAAAGGGTTAGGCCTGTTCAGCGTGGAGAAGAGATGGCAAAAGGGGATATAATGGATGTCTCCAAAATAACTGTAACTTTTGGCCAGTCATAGGATGGCCCTGCGACTGGCCTCACTCACTCTGGATGTTGCCAATCTGCCCCTACGCCACCTAGAATATTGCCTTGTAGGAACGCCACATCACTTAGGCCTCTGACCATACCATGCCATTTTTGTAAGGCGCACACTCATGCACCAGCTCCCCTCTTAAAGGCCCCATGGCAAGAATCAGCTCTTGGTACCTCCTCATGATATCATCCTTTCACCGCACTTAAACCCGGTCTGATTTCTGGATCCTTGCCTCAGCAACAGGTCTCTTGCGTAGCCTGTTGTGTGTGTTGCTCTTCGCGTCTCCTTGTTTGCCTTGCCTTGTGACTTGCACTGCCTTGTCTCTCTACCTCCTGCCTTTGCCTTGCCCTGGTCCTTTTCTTGTCTGTACACTTGCCTTGCCCTGGTCCTTTTCTTGTCTGTACAATTGCCTTGCCAGTCTCCCTTGTCATGCCTAGTGCACCTTGTCCTCTAGTGCCTTGTTTGTCTTGGCCTGATTCTCTGGTACTGACCTCTGCTATGGACCTCGACCTTTCTCTTTGCCCGCTGCCTTCCCTGACCCTTGGCTTGGATTTGTCTTCTCGCTGCCTGCCTTGACCCCTGGACAGAATCTGCATATTATCTGCTTGCTGCCAGCCCTTATTTGTCCCAGACTCTCTGACCGGTCCTTGAGGGACATTCTTCGAAGCCCTGCTGGCTCCTGGAACCCAAAGGTTCAAGCTGTGTGGAACGGGGCTGTTACAGGTGAAGCTCCTCCTTCTGTCTCAGCAAGGGCGGGTCTGCCAGCTGTTGGCATGGGCCTAGTTGGTTCGCCTACTAGGCTGTGTCAACCATGCCACAACTTAAAGGCTCACAACTGTGACAATTATGAAAGGACTAGAATGGGAGCAGTCCACGAAGTTAGCAAGTAGCACATTTAAAATAAATTGGAGAAAATTCTTTTTCACTCAACTCACAATTAAGATCTGGAATTCATTGCCAGAGGATGTGTTTAAGGCAGTTAGGGAATAACCACTGCTTATTACTGGCATTAGTAGCATATGATCTATTTAATATTTGGGTACTTGCCAGGTACTTGTATCCTGGATTGGCCATTGTTGGAAACAGGATGCTGGGCTTGATGGATCCTTAGTCTGACCCAGTATGTCAACTTCTTATGTTCTTATGTAATTAGCAAGAATAATTATATACATGTGACAGCATAATCAGGTAGTGATGTGATCCCTAAAGCCAAGAGCAGTCAGGGCGAGACTGGCAGGTTCAAACAAGCAGGGGCAAGCAACTTGTGCTTGCAATGCCTACATTCCCCTTGGGTTGGGCACTCAGATACTGGCAGTCAGCAGGACTTGGACAATAACAACAGGAAACACAAGGCACACACTAAGATAATGTAGAACCCAAACCTGGAGATGTTAAGGTGTCCACAGAAGGAAGGCAAGACCACCGAAGGAAAACCTGGAGACATGAAGGTATCTAAAAAAAGCAATGTAGGACCACTACAGAAGAAGTGGATATATAAAGCAAACTAGGACAAAACAGGAACACTGGATTCATAAAGCAATCAAAGAACAAACATGAACAAGAAACATAGGACAATAAAGCAGGATCAAGAATAGGGCTTAAGTGTAGAACCAAATAAAGGACCAAGCTTTGGCAAAGTGCATTATGTGAGCCTGGAATATAACTGTATCCAAATAGGAACAAGATGACTGCCCATAGGAAGTATAGGTTTTGGAACTGGGACTGAAAAGATAGTCCAAGGGGCCCACTGAGATCCTCTGCTGGTGGGAGGCAAGAGCTGCTCATTGGAGTCATATTACCTCCTTCTACTTTCTCTCAGGAGCTGTCTCTCCCAGTACACAGTATGAGGACAATTTTCAAAGCTATTTACCCAGGTAAATTGGCTGACTAAAATTACCCTCTCAGTCTGGGTAAAAGTACTCTTGGGCTTCCCTAAATATGCCTTGGGATAAAATATTCTGCTGCAAAATGCTTGGTGTCTCCTGCAATATGCATAAAAGAGTAGATGTACTCTTGTACCTTTGTTCTACAGGCTGCCGTTATTTGTGAGAATGGAGCATAAGATGTGTTTTAGCTATTTATTTTATTTATTTATTAACTTTTATTTACCGACATTCGTGAAGCACATCATGCCGGTTTACAATGAACTCAGGTGGGAGATACAGTATAACAATATGACATTAAAACAATATGATATTACTAACGCAAGAGCAAAAAAACGAAACAAAAAAAACAAAATACAACAAAATAAAAACCACCCCACTTTCTCCACCTGGTCTTCTCAGACCAATACTGGGTGCAGCCATTGCAATGGAATCTATTTAAAAGTGATGAGAAATGATACCAAACAGGACTTTTGTGCAACTTTTTCCTGTGCTTCATTTTTTTACTATTCCAGCAGAAAAATAATTGTGTAGCATTTATTGGCTTCCATGATTTTCCATGGAGAAAAAGAAAAGAATAAAATAAATATTTCCTCTTATAGAAAGAACAAGAGTTACATAGGCAAAATGGGAGACTGCTTGGTCTTATGCCTGCTCTAAGTTGGAGTAAATAATTTTAGAGTAGAGGTCTCAGGGAGGCAAATAAAAGCAATATAGCTAGGTGGGTGAATAGCCATTTGTGGCTGGGTGCAGAGGTGGTATGGAATTCAATAATGGAAGAGCCGATAAACAGCTTCTATCTTCTGCATGCCTTGAATATTTTTGGGCCACTCTAAATAACTTTTTTGAGAATTTGAAATTGTACTGATTAGCAATGGTAGATATTTAGAAAAAAACCCATTATTCGGGCACCGAAGGCCTAAATTATTGTGGGTGAATTGAATTCCTCTAATTATCATATCCTCCAGCTCTACCTATACTGGAAGTGCCATAGAGAATCAGTAACTAATACGAGAACATTTTGGAAGTGCCATTAGAAAGAACATGTTGGTATGATTTAGCCTTTCCCAACGGTAACCAATATTCTTCTGATTTCTTAAATATTTATTCTAAAATGCATCAAACTATACTATATCTATTAAGTTCTGCCTGTCCTCTGACATGAGCGATTAACTTTGCATCCTCATTTCACCTACTTAAAACTGTAGCATTTTGCATTAGAGGGTATAATACAGTCTGCTGTAAGGTGCATCAATGGTTTGTTCTCACTGGTTAACTACATTGTGTTCTAGGAAAGAGCTATTCACAGCTCATATTCATGTCCAAAACAGCTGGAAGTCTGTGGAACCTGCAAGCAATCCATTCAATGTGCCGAATAGAACAAGTCAAGGTCAGTACAGTCATCATTTGAAATTGAGAGATCTAATGTGTAGTTTGACAGCATTATTTCAGGTCAGCTTGGAACAATAGATGCTTTGGATCTGTTCCTTCTATGCTGACAGCATAGGGTTCTGCAGTATCTTCCTGTTTAATATTTTTAAAGCAAGATTAGTAAGATGAGGAAGAAAATCTTAATAACTGATTGGCATTATTTATTGCAGCATTAGAAAGATAACAGAAGAGTATCCAGTGATTGAGGTGGTTTCCTAGAAATCCCCCGCAAACAGTAATCAAGAGAAGGGAACTTAAGCCACCTCTTGAGCAATTTGATACAGAATACTGTCACCAGTTTCATATTTCAAAGACTGATGAGGAGCATGGAGAGGACAACACATGCCAATTCTCTTAGTTCATGCCTTGTCCCTCCCCTCAAATGCCTCCTTTTTCAGACAAACAGAAGGCAAGGTAAAGGAAATGCTTTATGATTTACAAGTAGCTCTAATTTTGTGTTACACAGTTATTGTTTCCTAGATCCGCTCCCATGCCAGTTTTGCAGATCTCTGTGAACGTACTGATGCCAGTGAATGCTGCCCAAGTTGGTCGCTGGGAAACTACATTGCTGCTCTTTACAACAGGTCGTCATGTCTTGAGATTACTCAGGCAGACATTACCCATTCCTTGGCACTTCTTCGCTCCTGTGCACCAGACTATCACCGAGGCATGCTCATTCCTTCCTGTATAGGTCCAAGGACTGAGAGGGAGAAGCATTCACAATGTGCCAAAGTCCCTGAAAGGTGCACTCGCTTCAGTGCCATTTATCAGCTCCTTCATTACCTGGTTGACAAAGACTTTCTCAGCCGCAGACTACAAACTATCAGGTGCCATCACTGAAATACAGCCTGCTGTTTTTACCTACCAAAAAAGGAGCATCTATGATGGACATCTACCGGGACAATTTAGAATCCTGGGATCTCGTTGACAATTACACATCAATTACTGGGATGGACCTTGGTCTTAAACAGAAATTGTTCCAGCACTATCTCATCTTGGATACTGTGTATCCCGTGTTGGCAATATTAGCCATTTTTTTAAGCATGTCTTTTTATTTACGTTCTGTTTTCATCACTTTTATGGCTATGATGGCTATCACCAGCTCTTTGATGATTTCTTTCTTCTTGTATAAGGTGGCTTTTAGATTTACATTTTTTCCTTTTGTAAATCTGACAGCAATAGTTGTTCTTAGCAGTATTTGTGCCAATCACACCTTTGTCTTTTGTGACCTATGGAATTTCAGTAAGATTCAGAACCCAACAGCAGGGCTGCTGCAGTGGGTAAGTCAAACCATGCACCATTTTGCATATCTAATGTTGGTGTCTTGCTTCACAACTGGAGCAGCATTCTTTGCCAGCTACATGAGTAACATCACCGCTGTTCGCTGCTTTGCCATTTACATGGGCACCTCTGTGTTAGTCAACTTGGCATTCATGATGACTTGGCTTCCAGCTGCTGTGGTGCTTTATGAACGTTACATAGCAAATAACTGCATGTATAAGCCAGAAGACTACTGGAATAGTAATGGACAAGAGATTCATTCTGTCCTTTTATCAAAGAGTTAGGGCCCTGCGAAGCACCTTGTCTGAAACCTCAAAACTTTTATTTGAGAAGCTCCTTCCATGTGGTGTCATTAAGTTTCGATATTTGGATCTGCTGGTTTGCAGCCTTAGCAATAGGAGGTGCCTATATTGCCTGTTTTAATCCTAAACTGAAACTGCCAACTTCAGAGATGTCATCAGGCAAGTATTTCGCTTAAGCCACCCCTTTGAGCGATATGATGCAGAATACTGTCACCAGTTCATGTTTGAAAGGCATGAGCATGGGGAAGGACAGCACATGCCAATCGTGCTGGTCTGGGGCATTATGCCAATAGACAACGGGGACCATTTTAACCCCAAGAGTAATGGAACACTTGTGACAGATGCCACATTTACCATACAGAATCCTGAAGCTCAAAAGTGGCTGCTGGAATTTTGCCAAAAAGTGAAAAACCAAACCTTTTATTATCCTGACCCAGAAAAAAAATCCACCATTTGCATCATGGAAGAATTTCTTAAGTGGATGGACAGTCGCCAGTGCTCACAAACAGATCACAATCTCAATTTCTGCTGCAATCTTTTTCCTTTCCATACCAGAGTGATGTAATCCTGCACTGCATGAAAATGATGATCATAGAACAAGGAGGTGATGGGACCAATGCCGTTGACCTGGGTCCTAGATTTGACGTGAAGGGGAATCTAGTTGCTTTAGTGCTGGAGTTTCAGACTGTTTATCACTACAGTTTCAATTACAGCAAAGTCAAGCATTCTACAACAAAAATAAGTCATTGGCTAGTGAATGAAATAAAGACTGCCCCTACGGGACTCAAGAATGGATGGTTCACAAGTAATTTGGACTTATATAGTATGCAGCACAGCCTGAGCACAGAAACCATGATGGTAACTGGCTTGTCTATAGCAATCTCCTTTGTGATGTTACTGCTCACCACATGGAATGTGCTTCTTAGTATATTCTCAATAACTGCAATTGGTGGTACCGTACTAGTGACAGTAGGGCTTTTGGTCCTTCTAGAGTGGCAGCTTAATGCAGTAGAATCTCTTTTCATTTCTGCAGCAGTGGGCCTCTCTGTTGATTTTACTGTGAACTACTGCATTTCCTACCACCTGTGCTCCCATTCCGATCGCCTGAGTTGTGTAGCCTTCTCCTTGAAGCAGATGAGCTGTGCGACTGCCATGGGGGCTTCTGCACTATTCTCAGCAGGGGTCATCATGTTACCAGCAACAGTACTGGCATACAGAAAACTGGGGATATTCATTATGATGATCAAGTGCATCAGCTGTGCATTTGCCAGCTTCTTTTTTCAGACTTTGTGCTGTTTTTTTGGACCAGAGAAAAACTGTGGTCAGATTCTCTGGCCATGCTCTAGCGTCTTGAAGGAGTATCCTGATGACACTAGGGAAAATGGAACCTTCACTCACAGGGGGAAGGAAAAGCAGAACAGATTACCAAAAGGCCAAGAATCCAATAGAGATCACGAACAGTATGAGCTTCAACCACTGGCTAGGAACCTTAGTGACAGCTTTGATAACAGTACTTCCACAAGCAAGCAGTCCAACCGTCCTTCCATCTTCTCTGAAGACATGCAACTCCATGACAGCATGTGTCCCAGACTGGGAATACATCATGCCCTCAAAGCAGATACACAACATTTTCAGGAGAATGTTGCTGCTCATCAAGTAGCTTTTACTCAATGTCCTGCCTTGCAGACATCATCTCCTTACAAACAAAGTAACTCTGAAACAGAAACAGAAGAGAATGATGAGAGACTCTGTAAGGATTGTAGATGTCAAAAGTATAATCAAAAGCCCTGGAATGGGTCTATGATGGTCCAATTGCGTTCTGCCAGCATGGAGGATGACATTCAAAGAGAGAGCTCTTATAGTCCTAGAGATAATGTCCAACTCCAAACAACCCTAAATACAGGAAAGAAACAACTTCCTGAGCCTGAGACTTATGAATTTTCCAGGTGCCTTTGTTCTTCTGGTAGTTCTTTTGATGTTCTCAATGATTCAAATGAAACATGTCTTAGTGATTTTGATCCAAGCACTAAACTTGCTGGATCAACTTGCTTTCTTTAGATGTGGGTGATATTGCTGTGTCCTCCTGCAACATTGAGAAAGGCCACCTAAATAAAAAAGAGACACTCTGAAACTGACCCTGAGAGAGACTGTGTTTGACATCTCCACCAACTTCCCAGCAAAACAGTACCTCATGGAAAAACCGTGCAGCCTTAGTAAATGAAGAACCAGTTGTTTTGCCAAACAGTAGATCAGATCTGCCAGATGTTTGGATCAGAAGATCTAGTGATCAAAATTCTAGCACTTGAAGTTACAAAAACCATAATGCTTCATGTTATAATCAACTCTCTTTGAACTTTACATATTAAACACTCCCTTTTTTGTACTAAAAACACAGCCATTTGACATCTGCTATAGGAAGCAACTAGGTTTTTGCACCCAACTAATATGATCAGCATCATTAATGCAGGAGGATTAAGTCTGAACAATAAGCATTTTCTCTACAGACAAAAAATAAGAAAAATCCCTTAATACATCTGACACACAGTTAAAACCATCCAAATGAAGCAATAGGGATTCATAATAACAACAACCATGGCACTGTATACTAAGCCAATGCACACCAGTTGTCTGATTCCATGTTTGTTTAACTTTGTTTTACTAACAAGTTCACAGGGTGATATGTGGGCAGAAGGAGGGTGGGTTAATAATGTCTCTAATGAGAAAGATAACTATAACCAGATGAAAAGATGAAATGAATTGGCAAAGTCCATAGTCAGTCACTGTCGGGATAGTAAAGTTAACGGAATAATGTGTGGCCAAAGATTATACTGAGCAATAACAGTTTAACAAACAAAACAGTTTTTTATTTTACTTGTGCACACATCGATTGTGCACAATATTAAATACCAGAGTGAACAATTGTGTATAATTGGAAGACCCCAACACGGCCGTGTTTCGCGTCAGGGGGACCGAGTTTTCAAAATCTATAATCAAAGAAACATCATGCAGTTATTGTGCAGTTTGGCGGACACAAAGGTACAAATAGAGGTTTCAACTAAGGGAGGAGGAAGCCAGGACACAGTGACTAATCAAATACACATAAACAAATCATTTGTAGAAAGTGAAAACGACAAAGCAGGTAGAGGAGGTTGACAAACTGACAATTGAAAAAATCAAAATATAAAAAACCCAAAATATAAAAATGGGGGAAAAAAAGGAAGGCAGAATAACAGTGATACCTGCACAAGGGAAGCGTCATATAAAGAACTTACTTGTATATTAAAAACGCGGACGGATGTCTGCTGATTACTGAAAAAATAAAAATAAGTACACAGAACAGGTAAGCTAGATGAACACTGTGTAGGGACAGTCAAGGGTTGAGCACCTGAGGAGCCGAGTGTATAATACCTTAGTGGTAGATATGCAGCTCAAAGCAGGGAGACAAAATATGGTTGTAAAGCCACGGCAGTGACCGTGATACCAAGCATTGAAAATCTGGAACGATGTGACAAGAAGACAACAATCTTAGGGGTAACGCAAGAGTAAAGAGGGCTCAAAGAGACTGAACCAAAAATTCTAAAGGAATACCTTAGAGACTTGAAGTGCGCAAGGACTTTCACATATTTAGATTATTTAGATAATTATACACAACCAGAGGAGTGCGACCGCTAGGACCATCACGGGGAGAATATACAGTAAGACAACTTTGACTTGACCGGGAGGTCTCCAAATCTGAAACTGAAGGATAGCAAGAGATAGTCACCATGCAAACCAATCAAATGTAAACTAAGCCAGTGAAGGAGGCAGACGTATGGGTGAATACAGTAAACCTTTTAGCCGAGGTGACCCAGGGCGAATTACTGGAGTGTTAGCGTTTAAATGGGCGGGCACGGGGTAAAAACTGCGCAGAAAACAGGTCATGTGACAATGATTGACAGGATGTGGATAAGTGGTGAAATAAACAACTGTAGGTTGTTTTTCACTCAATGCACAATAAAGCTCTGGAATTTGTTGCCAGAGGAAGTGGTTAGTGCAGTTAGTGTAGCTGGGTTCAAAAAAGGTTTGGATAAGTTCTTGGAGGAGAAATCCATTAATGGCTATTAATAAAGTTTACTTAGGGAATAGCCACTGCTATTAATTGCATCAGTAGCATGGGATCTTCTTAGTGTTTGGATAATTGCCAGGTTCTTATGGCCTGGATTGGCCACTGTTGGAAACAGGATGCTGGGCTTGATGGACACTTGGTCTGACCCAGCATGGCATTTCTTATGTTCTTCTTATGTTCTTCAATGCGTAACACCGTGAATGTTGGTAGAAATGTCAATAATTATAGCAAAGGAACCAAATTAAATGTATTAAAGAAACCGTAAAAGGAGGAGCATAAAAGGGGGGTGGAGGAAGAAATGGGGGAGAAGGGTGGGAAGAGGAAAGGAGAGGGGGATAAAACAGGATGAGGGAGGGGGGAAAGAAGGGGAGGGGGACCTATATGGAAGAACAGAGGGAAGGGAGGAAGAACGAGGTAGAAAGAAAGGGGTGAACTGGATTAAATACAGAGATTGCAAACAAATGAAGAGAAACTGGAAGATTACATGGAACCTAAAGGAAACCTAGAAGAAAGCAGACCACTCGATTTCCTGGTTTAAGCCGGATGGAGATAAAGAGTTCAACTCGTATATCCATCTTTGTTCCCTTTGAATAAGTGCTAAGGACCAGTTGCCACCTCTTGTAGGCTCGGGAAGTTGTTCTAAGGTAAAAAACCGGAGGTCAGAAATAAAGTGATTTTTGGCCTGCCAGTGGTCTACTAAGGGTGCTTCATAGCGACCTGACTTTAAACAAGAACGATGTTCGATTATCCGAGCCCAGAGAGGACGAGTAGTTTTACCTACATAAATTTGCGAACATGGGCATAAGATTACGTATACCACACCACTCGAGGTGCATGTAGTATGGTGTGGAGATATATTGTTTTGAAGATATCGGATGTACAAAGTTCTGGATACTCATGGAATGTACGCAGACAGAACAATGGTCACAAGGGCCATGTCCTTTCACTGCGCTTGTGTTGGTGGGGGGAGGTGGTTTATGTTCAGAAGCGACTGGGCTGTCTCTTAAGATACGACCCCGGGTTAAAGCAAATTGCGGTAGTTCCTGGAAAATTGTATGTGGAGTGGGAGGAGTAAATTCCAATGAGACTTAATGATGTTGATCACATCATGGCTGTGTGCAGAGAAGGGGAGAACAAAAGTAAGTTGTGATAAGGGTTCAATGTGGCGACGACTAAACAGAAGGTCACGGTTAACATATAACACTCTTATAAGCTCATTTAATAATCCCCCTGGGGTACCCTCGTTCCTGAAAACGTAAAGCCATAGTTTTGGCCTGTTGAATGTAATCTTGGCGGGAAAACACAGTCTCTGGAGGCAGAGGAACTGCCCAACAGGTATAATCTCTTAAGAGACAGCCTAGTCGCTTCTGTACATAACCACCTCCCCCCACTAACAGAAGCACAGTGAAAGGACATGGCCCTTGTGACCATTGTTCTGTCTGCGTACATTCCATGAGTATCCAGAACTTTGTACATCCGATATCTTCAAAACAATATCATCTCCAACACCATACTACATGCACCTTGAGTGGTGTGATATATGTAATCTTATACCCATGTTCGCAAATTTATGTAGGTAAAGCTACTTGTCCTCTCTGGGCTCGGATAATCGAACATCGTTCTTGTTTAAAGTCAGGTCGCTATGAAGTATCCTTAGGAGACCACTGGCAGGCCAAAAATCACTATTTCTGACCTCCAGTTTTTTTGCCTTAGACCAACTTCCCAAGCCTACAAGAAGTGGCAACTGGTCCTTAGCACTTATGAAAGGGAACAAAGATGGCTATACGAGTTGAACTCTTTATCTCCATCCGGCTTAAACTGGGAAATCGAGTGGTCTGCTTTCTTCTAGGTTTCCTTTAGGTTCTATGTAATCTTCCAGTTTCTCTTCATTTGTTTGCAATCTCATTATTTCATCCAGTTCACCCCTTTCTTTCTACTTCTGTTTTCCTCCCTTCCCCCTGTTCTTCCATATAGGCCCCCTTCCCCCCACCTACCATCTCCTACCCCCCGGTTTCCCTCCGCCCCCCTTTTTCCCCTTCCTTCCCCCTTTTTCCCCCTCCCCCTTTTCCCCTCTCTCCCTCATCCTATTCCGCCCTCTCCTTTCCTCTTCCCCCCTTTTTTCCCCCCCCCCCTTTTTTTGCTCCTCCTTTTACGGTTTCTCTAATACATTTAAATCTGGTTCCTTCGCTATAATTATTGACGTTTCTACCGACATTCACGGTGTTAGGCACTGAACCTACAGTTGTTTTAAATATCAAGTACTATTTCTCTTTCTGTTACTTATTCATCACTTATCCACATCCTGTCAATCATTGTCACATGACCTGTTTTCTGCGCAGTTTTTACCCCGTGCCCGCCCATTTAAACGCTAACACTCCAGTAATTTGCCCTGGGACACCGCGGCTAAAAGGTTTGCTGTATTCACCCATACGTCTGCCTCCTTCACGGGCTTAGTTTACATTTGATTTGGTTTGCATGGTGACTATCTCTTGCTATGCTTCAGTTACATATTTGGAGACTTCCCGGTCCGTTCAAAGTTGTCTTACTGTTTATTCTCCCCGTGATGGTCCCAGCGGTCGCACTTCTCTGGTTGTGTATAATTATCTAAATAAGAGAAAGTCCTCGTGCACTTCAAATCTCTAAGGTATTCCTTTAGAATTTTTGGTTCAGTCTCTTTGAGCCCTCTTTACTCTTGCGTTACCCCTGAGATTGTTGTCTTCTTGTCACATCGTTCCAGATTTTCAATGCTTGGTATCACAGTCACTGCTGCGGCTTTACAGCCATATTTTGTCTCCCTGCTTTGAGCTGCATATCTACCACTAAGGTATTATACACTCGGCTCCTCAGGTGCTCGACTCGACTGTCCCTACACAGTGTTCATCTAGCTTACCTGTTCTGTGTACTTATTTTTATTTTTTCAGTAATCAGCAGACATCTGTCCACATTTTTAATATACAGTAAGTTCTTTATATGACTCTTCCCTTGTGCAAACAATTTGGTATCACTATTCTTCTTCCTTCCTTTTAAACTGTTGTCCTTTTTTTCCCCCTTTCCCCCATTTATATATTTTTTATATTTTGATTTTTTCAATTGTCAGTTTGTCAACCTCCTCTACCTGCTTGTCATTTTCACTTTCTACAAATGATTTTGTTTATGTGTATTTGATTAGTCACTGTGTCCTGGCTTCCTCCTCCCTTAGTTGAAACCTCTATTTGTACCTTTGTGTCCGCCAAACTGCACAATAACTGCATGATGTTTCTTTGATTATAGATTTTGAAAACTCGGTCCCCCTGACACGAAACACGGCCGTGTCGGGGTCTTCCAATTATACACAATTGTTCACTGTGGTATTTAATATTATGCACAAGTAAAATAAAAAACTGTTTTGTTTGTTAAACTGTTATTGCTCAGTATAATCTTTTGCCGCACCTTATTCCGTTGCCATTTACCTAAATGTGTGTGCTCTTTCCTCCGCTCTCCCCTTGGGATAGTAAAGTTAGCCAGATGAAGGAATACTCAATAGTGCAGCTGCACTATTGAATATACCTAGATAACTTTATCCGGCAAACTTTAGGACAACTATTTAATCTGACCAGACTTAGCCGGCTATGGGGGTCATTTATCAAAGTTCACTATGGCGTTTTCGCATGAGTTAAGCACCATAACGCATGGTGCGAAGCAAATGAGAAAAATAGGAGGAGTTAGGGGTGGGATTGTGGCCAAGTGGGCTGGGCTCACAGTTTTGCGAAGCCATATCGTGTGGCTTTAACTATACCTTTTTCATTTGTGTAAAGCCATGTGATAGAGCTTTATTGCATGTTGCAATGTTTTAGCTGTCCGGGCTCTTCTACGAGAGAGCGAGAGCGAAGCCTATCCATAATGCCTTCATCCTAGGTAGGTATTTATATCTCTATAGGAGGCCTGCCTAGTAACTCGAGGTGAGGTTTAGGTATTAGTGTAGGGGTTAGGGGCCACTTTGACATTCAAAATGAGACGTACGAACAGAACGATGCTCTCTTGTGAAGATTTGCTGACCTTCGCAGTGAGGAAACTCACCCAAAGATGAGATTTGTGCAATGTTCTCTCAACCTAGCTTCATGTTACCCAGGTAGAGAGTCCATCAAGCTAGGTTGAGAGAACATTGCACAAATCTCATCTTTGGGTGAGTTTCCTCACTCCAAAGGTCATCAAATCTTCACAAGATAGCACTGTTCTGTTCGTACATCTCATTTTGAATGTCAAAGTGGCCTCTAACTCCTACAATATTTCCTAAACCTGTCCTCGAGTTACTAGGTGGGCCTCCTATAAAAATATAAATACCTACCTAGGATGAGGGCATTATGGCTAGGCTAGGTTCACTCTCTCTCTCCCCCACATCCCCCCCACCCCCCATAGTTGTAGAAGGGCCCTGACAGCTAGGCTGGCTCTCCAGGAGCTTAAAAATACTAAACATGGTCCCCCCCAGTGGTTGTATGTAGGAATATAATTCTGGCACTTATCGCAAAGTGCGAAAAAGTTATCGCAATTGCACCTTCGCATAGGTATTAGAGCAAATTGCGATAAACTGCCTATTACCATAAAACACGCCCCTTTTCCTATCGCATGCAATATTTGGTGCATTTTGATAAATCCAGGCCTATGTTAGCTGGCTAACTTTGAATGTCAGAGATAACCAGGTAACTTAACAGCTTACCCGACTCCTCCATTATGCCCCTAGAATGCCCATATCTTAGCCGGCTAAATTCTAGCTGGCTAACTTAGCTGGCTAAGTGCCCAAATATGAATTTAGCCAAATAACTTCTGAGTATCTGTTTAAATGCTTCTGAATATGGATCTTGTGATTATTAGAATAATTCAAAATGACTGGCAGCTGAACCTGCTAGCTAACAAGAGGTTGTCGTCTCCTTAACATTAATCTTTACTTTTTTCAGCAGTTCGGTGCACACCACTCTGCCAACCACATTCTATTCCTCAGGTGCAAACTAATTCCTATATTAGACACACACAATCTGAGACTCTTCGGTTACTGACTTGGGAGGATACTGGGGTGGTGGCAAGTATCACCAGAGAGAATATCTGCAGCAAAGTTTTATTTTAATTTGATAAGAAAAGACACTTCCTTTTAATCCCTGTGAGTTAGGAAGTTTGTGCTATTTAATACTCCTCTTTGCCTAGGTATTATAAGTTTGCAAAGCTGCAGAACCGCTCTCTATGGTCTTTGTATTTCCATTTCAGAGAACAATAATTTCTTTGTCTTTCCTGTAAATACAAATGGACTTTATCGCAGTGTAAAAATAAAGCAGTATGACACTTTCTAGTACACGGTGAAGCTTTGCTTTCTGTTATTTCCTTTTTCATTTCTAAGATTGTACAGGTTCAGACATCAGATGTTGGAGTGACTATTGCTAGATATTTCAAACCATTTGAGTGGGGCACAGAAGGCTCTGAAACAATAATAGGTAACAGTGTAATCTGCCACAGAGGTGTGCTGGGGGCTCAGGGCTAGCACAGAAATTATTTTATTTCAGTAAGAATAAAGGAAGATAGTTTGTTTTCAAGCTGGGAATGTTGCATTGATCAGTGGAAACTAAAACTACATTCAGTTGCATTAGAAATAATTTTCATCAGTTGCTTTCAAACTGAGTTGTGGTGTGAACTGGTAACATCACAGCAGCACAGGACATTTGATTTCAGATCTCTTGGGCTGGAAATAGCATCCAGGGATGTGACAGAAATAGTATACTATGGCTGATGGCTGCATGCTCCTTGGTATCCACAGCAAGTGTAGCAGTAGCACTGACAGAAAGGCTGATGCAATAAAATGCATGTAAACAATATGCGACCAAACTGGCACTCATTTTTTGTCGTGCACATTCACCTCTCTTGGGCACTTGATGTAATAAGCAAATTAGTGCTTCTCTGTTTCTCCCCATTTACGTAACCTGGATTTTAAATTCAATTGACACCTTCATAATGCAATAGCATTCCTCCAAAAATGAAGATTAAATTTAAAGAGAACTCTGCCGTGTGCATCAGTTTTTAGCAGATTTGGTATTTCTTTAACTCAAGAGCATATAAAGTGTTACATTTTCAAATGCTCACTTTGCATTTACATGTGTAAAATAACTTACACCAGTATATCGGCTGAATCTCCCTACATACATAATGAGCCACCTGGGCATACATACGTAGTTCCATAATGTGAACTTTTGTCTGCCCTGAAAGAGGCATTCATGGGGGCATTTCAGAGGTGTGTTTGCAAGCCTTGCAGGTATATTGTTGTAAAAAAAAAAAAAAAATAGATGCATGTAATGGAACACCATTAACATGTGTGCTTTATGCCAATCTATACTCTAAGGTATGCACACACTTTAATCTGCATCACAAGCCAATATTCAAACACAATGCACAAAGGTATCTTGTGCTTGAAAGTCAGTTGGGATTATACAGGCTAAAAAGTCTGTGCCCTATTGAAAATTTACTGCCAAGTTATTAACAGCAACCTTGGATCTTGCACACCAGTCCTCAGCCATCAGCTTTGGTCCTTCATCTAAGCAAGCAGAGTTGCTTACCTGTAACAGGTATTCTCCTAGGACACCAGGATGTTAGTCCTCACATATGGGTGACATCATCGGATGGAGCCTGGCATGGAAAACTTATGTCAAACTGGAACTTTGACTAGGCACACTGAGCATGCCCTATTTCATGTGTCTACCAGGGGTCCTGCTTCAGTATTATAACATAGAATTATATAAAATTGAAAATATACAGAGAAATCCAAATCCACAAGGTGGCAGTCATAAGAACATAAGAAATTGCCATGCTGGAACAGACCAAGGGTCCATCAAGCCCAGCATCCTGTTTCCAACAGAGGCTAAACCAGGCCACAAGAACCTGGCAACTACCCAAACACTAAGAAGATCCCATGCTACTGATGCAATTAATAGCAGTGGCTATTCCCTCAGTAAACTTGATTAATAGCAGTTAATGGACTTCTCCTCTAAAAACTTATCCAAACCTTTTTTGAACCCAGCTACACTAACTGTACTAATCACATCCTCTGGCAACAAATTCCAGAGCTTTATTGTGCGTTGAGTGAAAAAGAATTTTCTCCGATTAGTCTTAAATGTGCTACTTGCTAACTTCATGGAATGCCCCCATAGTCCTTCTATTATTTGAAAGTGTAAATAACCGATTCACATCTACTCATTCAAGACCTCTCATGATCTTAAAGATCTCTATCATATCCCCCCTCAGCCATCTCTTCTCCAAGCTGAACAGCCCTAACCTCTTCCATCCCCTTTATCATTTTGGTTGCCCTTCTCTGTACCTTCTCCATCGCAACTCTATCTTTTTTGAGATGCGGCGACCAGAACTGTACACAGAATTCAAGGTACGGTCTCACCATGGAGCGATACTAGAGACATTATGACATTTTCCGTTTTATTAACCATTCCCTTCCTAATAATTCCTAACATTGTTTCTTTTTTGACTGCTGCAGCACACGAAGCCAACGATGTTAAAGTATTATCCACTATGATACCTAGATCTTTTTCCTGGGTGGTAGCTGCTGTCCTAGGAGAACATCTGTTTACAGGTAAGTAACTCTGCTTTCTCCTAGGACCAGTGATGGCTAACCTATGACAGTGTGTCCGAGGTGACACGCCGAGACGTTTTTGCTGACACGCGCAGCGCTTCATGGATTATTGGGAAATAATTGTTTATCGGCTGTGCCGAGCCGATAACCCAAAAACACAGCCCGACCCTTTAAAATTAGTTTTTAGTATCCCCCCCCCCCCCCCAATGCCCCCGGGCGCAGGGAGGCTCATGCGGCGCAGCGACAGGCAGATGGCAGGGCCGTGGTGAGGCTCACGTCACCACGGCCTGAGAAAAAGATTGCGTTTAAAAGCGTTGATGCTCCTCCTCCTTCCTGCCTGTGCGGTCCCCGGAAGTTGCCGGAGCCGCCATGGACAGGAAAGAGGAGGAGCATCAGTGCGTGCAGAAGAGGAGCAGCCGGCTAAGGGCCGCCGTGATCCCAAGTCGCAGCGGCCAAGAAGAGGAAGAGGCCCGGGTAGCAGGGCCGCCTCGCCTGAGAAGATCAGGGCTGCTGCAGAAGGCCCATCCTGCGGCGACCCACGAAGAGGAGGCCCAGAGGTGAGAGAGAGGCTGAGGGTCTGTAGAGGTGGTGTGTGTGTGTGCGTGTATGAGATGAGTTGAGAGATGTCGTGAGAGTGAGGACCTGAATGTTTGCAGAGACGGCATGTGCATGAGCAAGACAGCATGTGGAGTGAGAGAGAGCCGTGTGTGTGAGAGTCAGAGAGCATGTGCCAGTGAGAGACTGTGTGTATGAATGATTGTATGAGAGAGAGCATGTGACAGTGAGAGCTTGTGTGTGTGAGAGAGAGAGAGAAATGCATGTGAGAATGAGAACCTGTGTGTTTGAGGAAGAGATGGAGAGAAAAGAAACAGAAAAAAGACAATATACAAGGAATTGGCAAAAAAAATAAGAAAGGGAAGGTGGGAAAAAATAAGAAAGGGAAGGTGGGAAAAAAAGCCTGTGACCAACCAATTAGAAACTAAGATCAGACAGCATAGGTAAAAAAAAATAAATTTACTTTTTAGTGATTGGCACATGTAATCTTTGGGAATGTGCAAGATTAGCACTTTCTCTATGCGGATCTCACAATGTACGAGATCAGCATGGAGAAAGTGGAAGCCCACGGGGCCTGCACAGAGGAGGCAGCAGAATGAGCTTCAGTGTCAGTAGCAGCAATCGGCACCTCCCCAATAGCCATGCGGCAGCAGTGACAGTGGCAGCAGAGGAATGAGAGAGGTTCCTGGCAAAAGAGAGGGGGGTCTGCCTTTAGTGTGTGCATGTGTATGAATGGGACTCTGCCTGGGGGTGTATGTGTGTGAATGCATGGGTGCCTGCCTGGGGGTCTGTGTGTGTGAAAATGAATTGGTGCCTGCCTGGAGGATGGAGCGGGAGTGGTGTGAAAATGAATGGGAGCCTGCCTGGGTGTGTGTGTTTGTGTGGGAGCCAGTGAGTGTGAGAGCATGAGTGTGTATGAGAAATCCAGGGGAGTAAGAGTTTGTTGTGTGGGCGGGGGAGGTGTGTGGAGGGGAGAGAGGGAGAGAGTGTCTTAGAGCCTGAGAGTGTGTCGTGTCTATGAGAGCGAGAGGTTATGGTGGATATAAGAGCATGAATAGTGTATGTATGTGACAGTGTATGTGTGAGAGAGAATGTACATGTGAGTATGTGTGAGAGAGAGAGGATAACCTCCTAATCCTCGACAATATCAGGGTGCCTGGAAATCAAGAGCTCCCACAGAAGGGGACAGCAGGGGCTTTTTAAAATCCTTATTAGTTTTAATTGAAGATTTAGCCAATGAAATTCAGCAACAAAAAGTCCTCTAAGCAGGTAAGGTAAAGAATTATTTGTTTTTGCTTTATTAATAAATACAGTACATATATTAAAATTATAACTTGTTATTAATTAGCGCTACAAATATCACAAAATTATGGATTTTTCTAGAAGTGACACACCACCCGAGTTATACTCGGTTTTTTTAATGAATTTTGACACACTGAGCTCAAAAGGTTGGCCATCACTGATCTACACCATGATGGTATGTGCCAACTGCACTCAGATGAACTTTAACAGTTGGTTTCAAGCCAGCCTCCCATAGGTGTAGAAGTAATCAAGCAGTTTTTGTGTAGGGCAAGAGAACGGAGCCAGGGCCTTCTGCTCACACCACACAGAAAACCTCCTCCAGTCCATAGGACTTTCTAATGGAAGGCTTCTTCTGGAAGCCACCCAGGACCCAAGACACATCCTCTGAGAGACTGAGCAGCATTCTTACCTAAATTCTTACCTAAAGTAGTTTATCCTTAATCAGGAAGTTGAATTACCAGGATGTTGAATTACCAGTATTTTATCCTAAACTTCACAAGAATCTTCATGAACAAAGTTTGCATTCTTTCAACTGCTGCAAGAATATTTCTTTTCTATTTGTCAAGAACAAAGTCCATGAAAACCTCAACCCACCTTTTCGGAAGATGGAAGAAAGGGTTGCCAGATTGAAATAAACTTTATCCAACTGGATAAAAGTTGTATACAATTCTGTTACCATTAACATGTAGAAAGGGTAACCTCTTAAGTTCACAACCCATGACTTAAGGGCAAAGATGACAGAGAAGGGATATGATAAAGGTCTACAAAATCATGAAAGGACTTGAACAGGTTAATGTAAATCAGTTATTACTCTCTGATAATAGGAGGATTAGGGGCATGCCATATGAAGTTAGCAAGTAGCTCATTTAAAACAAATTGAAGTAAATTCTTTCACTCAGCGCACAGTTAAGCTCCGGAATTCATTGCCAGAGGATGTGGTTACGGTAGTTAGTATAACTGGGTTTAAAAAAGGTTTGGATAAGTTCCTAGAGGAAAATTCTATAAACTATAATTAATAAGCAATAGTAGCTTGAGATCTATTTAATGTTTGGGTACTTGCCAGGTACTTGTGACTTGGATTGGCCACTATTGGAAACAGGATGATGGGCTTGATCTGACCTCAATATGGCATATACTATGTTCTTATGTACAATATCTCCAGCTTTTTTGAGCAGTGTCTCCTTATGAGATTTGAGGGGGCAGGCCACTTGGTCCTCTTTGGATACATTCGTCAAACACACTGCCTTCACCATGGACTATTCCAATCAAGGAGCAGTAGGAATTTTCAGTTTTAATTCTGTCACCAAATAATCTCTCCTTCCTCTTCTCAGTAAAAAAAAAATAAAAAATAATAATAATAATATTCTATAAAGAGGATTGTAACTTTTTTATTGAGCTACAAATGCCCCATGTGGTGCTATTTTATGCGAGTGTCCATGGAGAAATCAAAATTACATACCTGTGACAGGAGGTCTCCGTGAACGAAAGCACAAAACAGCCACAACATCCTTGATTTGCTAACCCCGAAGGTGAGATCTCCTTATAACCAGTCTATATATATTTCAGCTAAAACTTCTGAGGCAATCTAAGACCGTGATTCTGCGCAGCAAATTTCGTACTGCTCCCAAAATGTTTCTAGAAACTTCAGAGCTAAGAAGATTCTGTTAAGTCCATACTAGTGCTGTAGGTGACGTCACCCAAAATGTGTGGCTACTTTGTGCTTTCGTCAACAGAGAATGCCTGTCACAGGTATGCAATTTTGATTTTTTTATGGACACTCGTACAAAACAGGTCCACAGGTATGTAACTTTAATGTCCCTGTAACAGTGAGCTAGGGTGACCAACTGTGCAGTTTTGAACTAGACAGACTGGTTTTTAAATTAATTGTATGTAGTGTTGGGTTAAAAAGGTAACTGGGAGACTTCCGGCGATGACGTAAGTGGGACGGAAGCTCGGTGTTTGAGCTCCGCAGCCCCCCTCCGAGTTTCCCCAGCAAACACCCCCAAAAACCAGCGATTTCCCTGCGCTTCTGCTCCGGAGGGCTTCTTTAGGTCCGTGCCCTTCACCGGAAAGACTTTTTCGAGTGCTGCGGGTGGCTTGCGGCAGAGGCCCATGCGGAGTGGCGGCAAAGCAGGGTCAAAATGGCGACCGCAACAGAGGCCCCTAAAATGCTGGCAGCAATTTCCGAGGAGGTACTTCAGCAGCTCTCCTAAAGTGTCTCTACGGCGCTGGATGCGCGCCCAATTAAAATCCAGGCATCGATGGATGACTTAAAGGACACTCTGGAGGGACAAGCAAAGTGGCTGGACCAGGCAGAACAAGTGCTCTCTGATTATGGGGACTGGCTGGCAGACTCGGAGCGCCACGAGGCCCAACAAAAAGAACTCCTGGATAAGCTGGAGGCCCAAGAGAACAGAGGCCGGCGCAATAATCTCAAAAAATTGGGCTACCAGAATCAGTGCCGGCGGGTGAGCTGATAAACTTGTGGAAACGTGGCTCTCTGGCAAACTGGGCCTGGTACTAAAGACGATAAGCTGCGCTGCGAGCGGGCTCACCGGGTGGGGTCACTACGCGAGGCACGGTCCAGACCCAGACCTCCTCAAATGGGCACACAAAACTCAGCTGCTCCGCGCCTTCCGCCAGCACCCCTCGTGGAATATCAAGGCCACAAAATACTGCTCTTAATGACTTCTCCACAGCTATGGCAGCACAGAGGAAGCAAATGTCGCTGGCCTGTTCAGATCTTCATAAAAGAGGAATACGTTTCCCTCCTATACCCGGCAAAGCTGAGGGTGCACCACAACAATCGTGTGCTTTATCTTATGTCAAAGGAGGGAAGCTTCATCCTCCTAGTGAAGCTAGATAATCCTGGAGCAGTATAAGCAATTTTATCTGAACACTCAGTGAAAGGCCACAGCACGTGCAATGTATGTGTGGGAACGAGGACAGGCGGTCTGCAACCCCTGTATGGATAGAGTCCACAGTTCAATGCATCCTGGTCACTGCACATGCTGAGCTGTTATCGTGGTTATCACAGTTTCCTGTTTCTGGATTTCACGGTGCCAGGCCAGATGAACCTTATGGCACAGAGGAGTATATGGACTTGGCCTAGCAGGAACTTGAACACTATGGTCTGCGATACATGGTTACACGGTAGTCTCTCAGCTGGGTGAGCGAGGGGGGGTTGCTGTCGGAGGGGGGTACCTCATCTACGTTTGGAAGGTATGGTTCTGGACTTGGGAAGGTCCCCGTGCTCTTGGGGCATGTTGTGTAATGTGCATCTGGGGGTATGGATGTTGGTACTGCATGGTGGGGGGGGAAGGGATGGGGGTGTGTGTGAGTGGGAAGGGATGAGGGTGGAAGGGATGGGGTACCAGGGCATAATTGCATGGGTATTGGTTTTGCTGGATCAGGGGCTCAGGCTGGGGAGCCCCAGGACCACTCTGTATTGTGTTTAAACCAGGGGCTGAGGGCCCTTTGTTTTGGCAATGCACATGTAGTGATCATGGCAATGGTTAAAATCACGTCTCTTAATGTGGATGGTATCCACTCCCAATAAAGAGGTCCAAATTGCTTTCCATGCTGCGATGCCAGCACTCACAGGTAGCGTTTCTCAAGAGATGCAGCTTACAGATGTAGAGCATGGGAAACTAAAACGGGATTGGGTGGGGCAGTGCAGTTATTCCTCTTTTTCCGCTTGTAAGCGGGGCATTGCCATTCTCATACACAAACAATTGCCCTTCCTGCTCGGGCGGGTGTGTCATGACAGAAAGGGACAATATGTGGAGCTGCTAGGGTCCTCTACCAACAACGGGTGGCGTTTTGCAATATATATACCCCCAAATGTATATTCCCACGAGTTTTTTTACTGGGTTGGTGGGCATACTGACAAGTTTTCCAGGCCATACCGTGGTGGTAGGGGGGGGGGGGGGGGATTTTAATAGTTGTTAGCAAACAACTTGACTGCAAACCACCCAAGCCCGTCGCTGCCAATGACCCCTACTTAGGCGTAAATTTCCTATGCCAAGAACTCCAACTGCTTGATGTGTAGCGGGTTTTACATCCCAATGAGCTAGATTTTACTTTTTATTCCAACCTGCATCAGTCATACTCCCGCTTGGATTACTTGCTAGTCTCTAGCGATGTTTCCCAGGGTAGTGGATGCCACTATTGGAGTCATTCGTTCTCAGACCATGCTCCGGTGACCCTCACTTTGAAGGGTGAGCGGGGACCTCGGGGGGCCCTTTTTCATGGCGCACGCGACCCTGAGCTGCTTCTCGATAAACAATTCCACACTTACTTACAGGCCTCAGTGGAAGGAGTACTTAGAGCTAAACGCCTCCCCTGAGATCTCTCCAGGACTGCAATGGGAAGCCGGAAAGGCAGTGATGGGCGGCCATATTATAGCCTATGTTGCTAAGGTAAACCGTCAGCGCAATGCAGAAATCTTACGCCTTACGGGAGTGCTCAAAAGGCGCAGCACCAACACATGCCACCGTGTCGCCAGCCGATAAAGGCCTGGTGGAACCAGCACGCGAACCACTTAACTCTCTAATACACCAAAGAGCTTCTAAATCGTTAAAGAATTACCAATGCCAACTATATAAGCACGGTAATAGAGCGAGCAGAATGTTAGCCAGTTTAGTGCGGCCCCGAAATCAAAGATTGGTTATTACCGGCATCCGGGGGCGGGACGGAGCAAATAAGACCACAGCGGCGGATATTTCAGCCCAGTTTCTGGAATATTATAAAACGCTGTTTGCCAGTTTCCTGCTCCGGCCGCCACAGAGCGTTTCTTTCAGGGGCTGACTTTGCCGCGCCTGGCTGCGGACCAGCTAGTGGAGCTGAATAAACCTATTAGCGACCGAGATGTATATGCGGTGATACAAGGATTGAAGGTGGGGAAGGCGGCGGGCCAAGATGGGCTAGGGTCCGAATTTTACAAAATTTTGAAATTCTAACTTTTGCCCCCCATGTCCAAGTATTACAATGAGCTGCTTGTTACTAAAGAGCTCCCTGCCGAGGCCAATCGCTAGGTCATTGTGGTCCTGCCAAAAAAGGACAAGGATCCATTGGAGGTTAGCTCGTACCGGCCTATATCCCTGATTTATGTTGATATTAAGATCTTAGCGGCTATACTTGCTGCACGCTTAAACGGGATTTTACCTGTCTAATTGACCCCGATCAGACTGGCTTTATTAAAGGGCGACAGGGCGTGTGAAACGTTGAGGCGGCCTTATTGCAAGCCCTTAGCTACCACCCCACGATGGATGTCATGATTTTGAGTTTAGATGCCGAGAAAGCCTTCGACTCCATATCGTGGGAATATATGTTCTGGGCCATGCGTCAATATGGCTTTCTCGGGACCGTTGTGACATGGCTTGAAGCGCTATATCACAATCCTAGCGCTCGTATTTTGCTGAATGGCGCCCTCGTGGACCCCTTCGACTTACAGTGTGGCGTACGGCAGGGGTGCCCGCTATCCCCACTCTTATTTGTGCTGGCGGTGGAACCCCTAGCCACCCGATTGTGAGGGGAGAAGGAGTTTTGGGGACTCAGCATCGGCAACCACTCCTTAAAAATAGCACTTTTCACCCATGATATTTTGCTGTTCGTGGGACACCCGCGCCACAGTATTCCGGTGATTATCCATATTTTTTAACAGTTCCGGAGTATTGCAGGGCTGAAGATTAAGTTTTCAAATCTGAAGCCCTTGCATTGGACCCCCGGTACGTACAGGGAATTAGGGGTCTGGATCCCCAGAGATTTGGGCCTATTCTATGAATTAAATCTCTCTGCTGTCTTTAGTAAAGTACAGGCACAATTAGTAGCATGGCGACCTCTCCCACTCTCTGTTTGGCAAATGCGCATTGGTAAAAATGGTACTTCTCCCTAAAATTCTTTGGGGCAGATTTTCAAAGGGTTATGCGCATAACCCCTGAAAAGCTGCCCTTTCCACCCCCTGCGTGCGCCGAGCCTATTTTGCATGAGTCCCGGGGCTTTCCTGGGGAGCATGCCGGGGGGCGTGTCGCAGCCGGTGCATCATCGGGGTGTTCCGGGGGCAGGGCCACGGGCATGGTTCCGGCCCAGGGGCGTTCTGGGGGCATGGCTGCGGCCTCCGGACCGGAACATGGGGCGCCAACAGCTGGCCGGCGCGGGCAGGCGTAACTTGTAAAATAAAGGTGTGGGGGGGGGAATTAGTTAGGGCTGGGGGGTGGGTTAGATAAGGGAAGGGAGGGGAAGGTGGGGGGGGGGGGGGCTGGAAGGAAAGTTTCAGAGCGGCCTCGGAGGGAACGGAGGATAGCTGCGTGGCTTGGTGCACGCAGGCTGCCAATTTTGCGCAGCCTTGTGCGCACCGACCCTGTATTTTATAACATATGTGCGGCAGCGCGCGCATGTTATAAAATCGGGAGTAGATTTGTTCGCGCCGGGTTGCGCTAACAAATCTACTCCCGTGCGCACCTTTTAAAATCTACCCCTTTATGTGTTACATATGCTCCCATGTTGGCTTACTGTGAGCGATCTAAGGCACCTGCGATTCTGCATCTCCAAGTTTCTGTGGCGGGGCAAGGCCGTCCATATTAAATATACCACTCTTGAACACCCTCAACAGGCGGGGGGGCTGCAGGATGCCAGATTTTCAGCTCTACAATGTCGCCTGTCAGCTGAGATTTGTGGGAGAGTGACTGACATAATTATCGCTATTGTGAGAAGGGGTTAATGAGCAGAATGGTCGCCGCTTTGTTTGTTATATCGCCGATCCTCGCAGCTACGCACCTTGGACTTCCCCAGACAGCTGATGAACCCATGTATTCGCGCCTGGAGGTGGCTGAGGAAACTACAGGGTCTGGCGGGCACCTCATTATTGATGCCACTACTGGGTATCTTGGACTTTCTGCCTGGCCGGGACTGCAGCTCTCAACATTGGGCCAGCCGTGGGGTCGTATTCACCTTTCCCTTATATGACAAGCTCACCACTATCTGCAGTCCCTCTCGTGTACAACGGAGGTGGTGGCTGCAGAAACTGACTATACAACTAAAGTCTGCGACGCAGCTTGTCTCAATAACACTGTTGCTGGATGGAAAACCCTGGGACAGGCTCGCAAAGCACGCGACTTCCTGCAACCACTGGTGCGCCGGTGGTCTACCATCCTGACCTGGCATATAACGGCGGATTATATGTTGAACTGCTTTAAAATTCTGCATGTTAATAACCTGGATGTGGGGCTTCACGAACTACAGTGCCGGATTCTCCACCTGGCCTATTATGACGACGTCCGCCTTTTCAGGATGGGCCTCACTGATTCTCCGTTCTGCATTAAATGTGGCCAGGAGGAGGGATCTTTGCTACACCGTCTCCTGCAATGCCGGATGCTTACACGGTTTTGGGAAACCGCTGGACACCATCACCAGTTGTACCGGTATTACCACACATGCCTCAGGCTGTATTCTGATGACCCATCCTTTTCGTACGCTGCCATCAGGTAATCATTCTAAGGCAAAGTTTGGGCACGAGTCTGGCCTGCTCGCATGCCATGCCACACAGTCGTCGATGTGGGTGGAATTGGCAACATCACCCTCCGCAGCGGCCTGGCACTATAGGATGGCAACGTTTATGCAACTGGAGCGCATAGATTGCACTTCCGGAAGCGGGTTAAAACGTACGAGGAGTGCTGGCAGGCATGTTTTGCATTGCTACCCAAGGAGTTACAATACAAACTGGACTGTTGGAAAATGGTTACACTATCTTATGGGATTGAATTCCCTGGTCTCGGGGGGGGGGGGGGGGGGTAGGAGGGAGGGGGGCTGCTGCTGTTTGTTTAGGGCTGCTTGTCTGATTGCATGGGGTGGGCAACCGGGTTGAATGTGAATACTGTGAATTGTATGGTTGGGATGTAAGCAGGGGATGAGTCTAGTATTTAGGATGAAAGGTTGGGTGAGTGGGGGGTTACTAAAAAAGAGGAAAAGCAGGGACTGCATTATATGTGTTCGACTGATCGGTTTGTGTTTTTGTTAGTTTGACATACTACATTTGTTGTGACATGCCCTTGTTGGAACTGACTGTACTATACCGTTCTGTCTGGCACATGGATGCATATTCTTGCTGTTAATAAAAACTATTTTGACAAAAAAAAAAAGAGGTAACTGGACACTCTAATTTCTGGTCACTGACACAGATCCATCCCCAACCCAGCATTAAGGAGAGTGGATGAACAGCAGACTCCAATTTGCCCATGCATAGTATGCCAAAGGAGGAAAGCATCCAGCATGCTTGCCAGTCATTTCAATCCCCTGGGCATGAGAGGCAGATGCTTCCATCAATCAGACACAATGCCATGCAGTCAATGACAGGAGGTACAGGCCAGGATGGGGAGATCATGTGTCGGATTGTTGGGGATTAATGAAACTGGAATCCCCGGTATAAACATATCCACAGCCAGAAGAGGAAGAAAAAGTATGGCAGGCTGTAGAGACCCAGGGCAATGCTATGTCAGCCTTGTACATTTCTTGCTTGCTTGCTTCTAGGTGCCATGCAAGTGAATCTTGTATGGGTAGACCTGGCCTAAATGAAGGAGAGAGAGCATGTACTTGTTTATGTGTATGTTTGTGTGTGTGTAAGAGCATGAGTATGTATATGAGTGGGAGAGCACTTATTTGTATGAGAGAGAATATGTGTGTGAGGATAAATAGTAGGAACTGGAGGGGACTGAGGATGGTTGCAGGGCAGGTTCAGTAGAAACAAATGTATATAAAAGAGGGGGAAGGGCAGTGCCCCCCTCCTCAGTGTCCAGTCCAGGTCTTTAGAAAAGTTGGCCACCCTACAATGAACCCGGGGGTACATGTGGCCGCACGCTTTGCAGGAAGAGCAATCGTAGTCCGGTCCCAGGCACAGAAGGCGGAAAGTGTATTGATCTCTACTGGCCATCCTCTCTGGGGCATTAGGCGCTGGGCTTGAAAGGGCAGCCGCCTTTTCTGAAACGGCTGTGCTCAGAAATTAAAGCAAAGGCAAAA
Organism: Rhinatrema bivittatum; assembly: GCF_901001135.1. Taxonomy (NCBI): domain Eukaryota; kingdom Metazoa; phylum Chordata; class Amphibia; order Gymnophiona; family Rhinatrematidae; genus Rhinatrema; species Rhinatrema bivittatum. The sequence continues at coordinate 106,004 of NW_021820923.1, read as the reverse complement.
ACACAGAGAGAAGTACCAACCATTTGTGAAGGCGGACTAAATGAGACTGAAGGAGAATGGGCAAGGCTCGTGCAGTGGCTGTTGGTGTGAATCTACCGTGCATGCTCACGAGAGCGCTAGAAGATTCAACTTGAGATCAGTACCCGACTCGGCGTCGTCAGATGACGTCATCCAGTAGCGTGATGATTGACCCCCTTGTGACCACATACCTCTTCCCCTTCCGAGCAGCGAAAGCTGCAGCAACCGTCGTCTCCTGCAAATCTCTTGTTCCCGCAGTCCCTGATTGGCTACTGCGAGTGAGTCGTCATACTGCGACTGCTGGCAAAGTTGCCTGGCTGAGGCAATGAAAAAAAGATGCCAGCAACAAAGAGGGCTGCTAACACTCAGCCGACCATTTGCCCAGTCAAAATCTAGTTCAACCTGCACAATAAAAAAAATTACCACGCGGTGGTGGGGGGAAGTTGCCCATTTGGCCAGGAAATATCTCAGTCTAGCAACACGCGCATAAAGACACGTCTTCTTGTTTGCGTCAACCCTCTAAAACTGTTATTTAAGTGTGCCCTGTGGGTGTGGTGTAGTTTGTGAGCTTGCGGAAGTGATGTCATACATTTTCAAACTGCAGCGGAGGCGGGCTTAGAGAGTAGCTGGTGTGGAAGGTATATGTTAGCATCTTTTGTCGTTATGCGATTTTACATTTTTTTTTTAATTTTCGTTATATCTTGGCCGATAGGGATTGATAATTCTTGCCCGTTCCCTTTCTTGGATTGTGTCTGCGGAGGCACATAACCGTGGCAGTCTTTGGAATTCGAGCACTTGGTGTATGTCCTAGGGGGTCAGTAACGGCGCTTTCTTGGACACATTGGACAGTTAAGAGAACATCTCAGCAATAAAATCATTCCGTCATGTCTTGTGATTGGGGCTGTTAAATTAGTGTTAAAGAATGTATTGTGGCTACCGTGGTAGTTCACTTGGATGTGCAGAAATAATTAATAGATAAGTTGTAAGGGATAGCTTTTTATTGGACTCGATTTCTACAACCGACTAACTGTCCACTTATCCTGCCGCCTTCAAGTTAGTGAGGAGTTTACTGTCACCGTCTCCTATGTTAACTCCCCCCCCCCCCCCCCCATCTCTTTTTAGCCTTTGAGTTACAGTGGCATATGCGGGCAACTTAAGACCTATGTGATTATTTAAACCCAGTGTAACTGCACCATTTCTTCACTGACCCGATGAAAGGAATTTGACTCTTGACAGTCACAACATATTGAGTGAGTTCAGTAAGAAAGTATCACCTCTGGCTTGTTTGCTGGCCTTTCTTTTTGCATGGTTAAAAGTAAAGCTTATAAGGCAACCTAACAAAATGCTGGGCATGTGAGCAACAGAATGATTCCACTTTGCTCCTGGGAATAGGCAGAAATCTTAATCCCCCATGTTTTCTAGCCAAGCAGCACCTAAGGCTGGTCGATAGTTTGCAGCTTTCAATTTTTTTTCTTGTAAACATAATGTATTTTGTTTTGCCCGATAGTGCCAGCAGATATAGGGAGTGCTCCCTGCCCTTGGGAATATGCTTTCAATTTGTTCTGCTGTGGTTGCATTTCACTTCTAGGTGTCTTCTCGGAGGTGCACTCCCAGATCAGTTTTTTCTTTTAGTTTTCTGTTGCTAAAAGTAACTGCGTGAAAGCAAGGTTGGAAGCACAAAAATATTGGGGTTATATCTTTTTTTAAATTCAGCTGTTTAAAGGGTTTGCCGAAGTGGATGATAGTTATGTGCAGGAAAGGCATTAAGGAAGTAAAAGGACTCTGGCCTGCAGTTGCTCTATTAAGAGCTCACTTGGGCCAAAGCTGCTTGCTTCAATGAGCATATCCATGCTACATTAGTGAAGTAAATTAAACCTATGCTTAAATCAACTTTAAGTTCTTTTTGCCTCATAATATGCATATAAACATTTAGACATCTAAATCTTAAACTTTGCAATTCAGGATTTTTGTAGGTTACAGCCATTTTCTCTAGCTCTTTGAAACCATGTTAATCTGACACAGGGAAGCTATTAACTTTACAAATTTTATATTGAACAAAACATTTCTAGCTACCAAGACCATCTTTTGCAAAGTATTTATCTCCTCCCCAAAACACTTTTCATTCTTCCATCTGACTTCCTCTCACCCCCCCCCCCCAAAGGACCAGCCCTCTATCACTTTATCAGCGTTAATAGTATCTACTGATAGTACTGGCAAAACACAAATCAGTTGATAGTTTAATTATTCACACTTCCTTATTTTGTTTTAATGGCTACAATTTGTGGGCTTAATTTGTGCTTAAAATCTGTGGCCCTGTGGCTAGCTTATATCTAAGTCTTAAGGTAAACCTGAGGAAGACTGAAGTCTTCTGCATGTCAAGAGGAGGGAGGTCCTTAAAAAAAACAACAAACTGCCAGAGTTAAGGGAATTCAGATTATGCCAAAAAGCTGTGTGTGCATTTAGGGATGATATTGGATACATTTATTGATGGTTAAATCTTTGTTCTAGGACTTTAGGAAATATATGAAACTTCTTTTTGTACTTTAAGATAGCATCACTGTAACCATGTTCATAAATGTTTATCTGCTTTTATGAGAGCTTAGTGCATTAACTACAGAGACTGTTCCATTCAGTTACAAGTTTTGTTGGTGATCATTCCTATTGTACCACTCCAGTTCTTCAGGACTCCCTGGAGTGGGCTGTGATGGAAAGATCAAAAATCCCAGTCTACAGTCAACAAGGACCAATCCAGTCTGGTAACAACTGTGTAACATGTAAGTTGTCCAATACCATGTGTAGTATTTTTACCCTATCTTCATTTTACCATCTTCAATGGATTTCCTAATTGTTACAGCATGATTTAATTGCATTAGCATGTGCTATGGCTTTTGAGCCAGAAAGATTGTTCTTCTTTACCAAGGAGTATTATTATAGCAATTCTTAAGAGACTTCAGTTTGTGCAAAATATAGCTGCTCAAATGTTTACAGGGATCAAAAAATGGAGCTTTATTTTAAAAAGATTTGTATACTGCTCAAGACCAGGTTCAAAGCGGTTAAAACATAAAATGCCATAAAAATGACACGCATCCTATGAAATGAATGTATTTATTAATTGCCTCATACCAAAAGGCCAAAGCGATGAAATAGATATTTACATAAAATGACGACAAATACAATAATACAAACAAAATAAAGATACATAAAGCAATTAAAATTATTTTCCTAGCGTGTAGCAGATGGACTCAGGACCAATGGGTATAGTGTACTCCTGTTAGTAGTTGGAGAAGGATCAGATTTCAATCTGACGTCAGCTCCTAGTACATATACCCCTGCAGGAAGTGCAGCTCTTCAGTATTTTCCATCTCCATAGCAGTTAGGGAATATCTGCACGCTCTCGCAGCGTTTGAACCAAATCGAAAGGGGAAAACCTACCTGAAGACGAGCTTCGCTCTCCTGTGGGGATACCCTTGGGTCCCTCCCCCAGTTGAGATTTCCATGGTCCCTCAGGTGAGCCTCGGTCCGGCGGCCGAATCACGGCGAGGACCTAGCCCCCGATCCTCGGGCGCGGCTGAGAGGCAGCGGGTGCACCCCTTGAGCACGGCGTGAAGGTATTGGCCCTCTCCCCCCGCAGCCGGAGACTGCCCGGAATGAAACCGGGAAGCGCCGAAGACAAGGTAAGCTGGAAATCTGCTGTTTGAATCCGGTCTCCGAGGATCGAGGAGGAGCACAGGTCACTGATCGGAACAAGTGCCACCGGGTTGATTCGCCCTAGCAGGGCCAGGCCTCGGCTATTTCCAAGGGTCTGCCCACGTGGAGACTCTCCAAGGAGGACGCCATATTACCCACATGCTCGCAGTCGCCATCTTGGCCCTATTTGCCACGCCGCCCGCCATTCGATCCGAACGCACAAATTGAGCTAAGCGCACAAAATCCTTGTGTGCATAAACTTACGCGCATATAAAACCTTGCGCGCATAAGTTGCACGCACAGAGCCGGGCGCATATCTACGGCTAGGCGCATATCTGCGCGCACATCTCAGGTGCGCTGGAGTGCACAAGAGCTTACGCGTCCACAGACATGGCACCTCCAGAAACAGGAATAAAAGCTCAAGGCCTCTGCCCTGCATGCCACATCAGAGCCGCACAGAGCAAGGAGGCCGACGCCCTGTGCGCACACTGTGAAGAGGCCCTGCGAGATCCAGGTCAGGGCCAGTCCCACCGAGGGCCCAGTGCTAGTTCCTCAGGGGGTACCCCGGACCTAGCAGGCCCCAGTGGGTACCCCTCACAGACGGGGACCCCCAGAGAACCTGCATACCTCAACTTAGACCCAGCGTCGATATCTTGGGTGGAGTTATTCAAGGAGATTCACGCCTTTGTCAAGATGAAAACTGCACCTCTGGCTGATTAGCCACATGCTCCACTGGAGGGCCCTCATGCCCCAGGACCCTCGAGGCCTAGGCACAGGCTCCCACCACCCAGAAGCCCCGCCTAAAGGGACACGGATTTCTCTGAAGAGGAAGTTGAGCCCCTGGAAGAGGGGGAACTTCCCTCTGGGACAGAACCACACCGAACCATGAGACGCTTCTTCACAAAGGATGAGCTCCCGGACCTCGTATCCCAATGTCTAACGGAACTCACTATCCCGGGCCAAGGCACCTAGAGCGAACCCCCTGCTGGAGGGCTTTCGCCAGACGTCTCGCCATTTTCCTCTCTTAGAGGCGGCACAACAGCTAATTGACCTGGAATGGAATGCCCCGGTGTCCACATTCAAAGGGGGACGAGCCTTGTCAGCCATGTACCCCCTGGACCCAGCGACCAAGGAGCTTCTGGCATGCCCTAGAGTGGACGCGATGGTATGCGCGGTCTCCAAGCGCACTACCATCTCAGTGGAGGGAGGAGCGGCGCTCAAGGATGCACATGACCAGTGCCTGGAAGCCATCCTAAAACGGTCATTTGAAGTTGCAGCCATGTCACTGCAGATTGCGGCCTGCTGCACCGTGGTGACACGTGCCTGCCTATCACAAGCCAGAAACAACACTCGGGAGAAGACATGGAACCAGCAGTATCATTCCTCACTGACGCTGCCTCCGATCTAGTGCGCACAGCAGCCAGAGGAGTGTCGTCCGCAGTGGCGGCCAGGAGATAACTCTGGCTTCGAAGTTGGTCGGCTGACGCCTCTTCCAAGACGCGCCTCGAGGATGCCCTTCAAAGGATCCCTCCTGTTCGGCAGCGAACCAGAGAAACTGGCCAACAAATGGGGCGACTCCCTGTTACCACGCCTGCCGGAAGACAAGACGAAGAGAAGTCAGCGTCCCTTCCACAGGTCTGCCAGGGGCAGAAGCTCGCAGCGCTTCAACCCTTACAAGAGCAACTGCCAAGCACCCCGCCCTACAGGCAGGAACCAGTCCTTTCGGACCAAGCACAACAAGAGGGGAGCCAGCTCGGGGTCAGGCCCCAGCCGTGCCCCACAATGAGAATCAGCTGACCCATCCAAGGGAAGAAGCCATAGGGGGCAGACTAGCCCTATTCTACTGTAGATGGGTCGAGATAACTTCGGACAAGTGGGCCCTAGCCATCATTCGGGAGGGGTACTACCTGGATTTCCTTTGAACCCCTCCGGACAGGTTCGTGGAATCCCCCTGCCACGACCTCCTCGAGGGTGGAAGTGGAAGCTACTCTATCCAGACTTCTGGCCCTTGAGGCCATAACCCCGGTGCCTACACAGGAAATGAATACTGGACATTACTCCATCTACTTTGTCGTACCCAAGAAAGAGGGTACATTCAGGCCTATCCTGGACCTCAAGTCGGTCAACCACCACCTAAAGATCCCCCGCTTCCGCATGGAAACCCTACGATCCGTCATACGCACAATACAACCAGGAGAGTTCCTCACATCCCTGGATCTTTCGGAGGCCTACTTACACATCCCAATTCATCAGGAGCACCAGCACTACCTACGCTTCAAAGTCCTGGATCGTCACTACCAGTTCCAGGCACTACCCTTCGGGTTAGCCACAGCACCCCAGACGTTCACCAAGGTGATTGTAGTGGTGGCGGCAACACTGAGGAAGGAAGGAAGGAATCCTCCTTCACCCTTACCTAGACGATTGGCTGATCAGGGCAAAGTCACCGGAGAAAAGCCACCAGCAGAGTCATAACACTAATGGAAAGCCTAGGATGGGTGGTCAACACAAACAAACGTTCCCTACAGCCCTCACAGTCACTGGAATACCTAGGAGTCCGATTCGACACCAAGGAAGACAAGGTCAGCTTGACCCCCACAAGGAGATCAAAACTGCGGAACCGGCTGCAGACCTTGCTGAGCGTTCCTCGTCCCACAGCATGGGACTACCTGCAAGTCCTCGGACTGATGGCATCCACACTGGAAGTGGTGCCATGGGCGCGAGCCCACATGATGCCCCTACAACGCTCATTTCTATCGCGGTGGAGCCCACGGTCCCAGAACTACACCGTATGTCTACCACTCCCGGGCAGAATCCGGACCCAGCTACGGTGGTGGCTGCAGACCAGCCACATGAGCTGGGGATCAAGACTATCCTCCCCAACTTGGACCCTGCTCACCACAGATGCCAGTCTACACGGATGGGGAGCACACTGCGAAGAGTTAATCGCCCAAGGACGGTGGAACGCAGAAGAGGCGGGATGGAACATCAACTGCCTAGAAGCGCGGGCAGTCAGACTAGCCTGCTTGCGGTTCACCCACAGACTCAGAGACAAAGTGGTCAGGGTGATGTCGGACAACACCACGACTGTGGCCTACATCAACCGACAGGGCGGAACCAGAAGCTAACAGGTGTCCCTAGAAATAGACCTCCTGATGGCGTGGGCGGAAGCAAATCTCCAGGAGATCTCCGCCGTCCACATCAGCGGGAAAGACATCACGGCAGACTTCCTCAGCAGGAAAAGTCTAAACCCAGGAGAATGGAAGCTGTCGTCCATAGCCTTCCAGATGATAGTGAATCGGTGGGGGACCCCAGACATGGACCTTCTAGCAAGCAGATCCAACACTCAAATTCCCAGATACTTCAGCCGCAGGCGGGATCTGCAGTCCCAGGGGATCGATGCCCTGGTACAGATCTGGCCACGGGACCCTGCTATACGCCTTCCTGCCGTGGCCCTTGCTGGGAGCAATCATAGACAAGATACAGCGACACAGGGGTCTAGTTCTTCTGGTGGCTCCAGATTGGCCAAGAAGACCCTGGTACGCAGACATGAGAAGACTACTGGCAGGGAATCCACTACCCCTGCCCCCACACAGAGACCTACTACAGCAAGGTCCGATACTTCACGAGGACCCAGCTCAATTCTCTCTTACGGTCTGGCCATTGAGAGGGCCCGCCTGAGAGAGAGCAGATACTCGGGGGCGGTAATAGATACTAGAGAGTTTGAGGCCTGGTGCGAAGACCACAACGTCAAGCTACGCTCCTCCAATGTCCTGTGATTCTGTAAGAATTCCATGGAAGTGTGAGACCACGGTGCCCTCCTTCCTCCCCAAAGTGGTCTCACACTTCCATGGAAGTGTGAGACCACTTTGGGGAGGAAGGAGGGCACCGTGTGTAGTTGGATGGACCCCGGGGTGAGTCTGAAGAATGGTTCACGGCAGGACAGTGCTTGTAGTTATGAGATGCGGCGGGCCGAACACATGGCCAGCAAGAACACCGTCTTTAAGGTTAACAGACCGAGGGACAGGCCTTGGAGGGGTCTGAAGGCGGATCCGCTAGGAACTCCAAGACAAGGTTGAGGTTCCATAGAGGTACTGGCCACTTTAGTGATGGGTGGATGTGTTTGACTCCTTTCAGGAAGCATGATACATCAAGGTACAAGTGGCAGCATTGTCATGCTATGGCTCCGGGAGCGAGGGCAACAGCATAGCCTTGCACCCAGATGTATCATGCTTCCTGAAAGGAGTCAAACACATCCACCCATCACTAAAGTGGCCAGTACCTCTATGGAACCTCAACCTTGTCTTGGAGTTCCTAGCGGATCCGCCTTCAGACCCCTCCAAGGCCTGTCCCTCGGTCTGTTAACCTTAAAGACGGTGTTCTTGCTGGCCATGTGTTCGGCCCGCCGCATCTCATAACTACAAGCACTGTCCTGCCGTGAACCATTCTTCAGACTCACCCCGGGGTCCATCCAACTACACACGGTGCCCTCCTTCCTCCCCAAAGTGGTCTCACACTTCCACCTTAATCAAACCATCTCACTACCAACGATGGATGGCTTGAAGAATTCGGAAGAAGCCCGTAGTCTACGCCACCTCAACATCGCCAGACTCCTATCCAGATACCTGGAAATGACGGAACCAGTACGAAAGAAGGACCACCTTTTCGTCCTTCACAGCGGAAAGAGGCAAGGAGAAGCGGCCTCACGGGCAATCATTGTCCGCTGGATCAAAGAAATCAAGGCGGCCTACGTAGAAGCTGGAAAACCTCCACCTCTACAGGTCAAGGCCCATTCTACCAGAGCCCAGGCGGTATCCTGGACAGAAACTAGAATGTTGTCACCTGCCAAGATCTGCAGGGCGGCAACGTGGTCCTCCATCCATACCTTCTTCAGATTCTACCGTCTGGATGTGCAGACTCAGGAGGACACAGCATTTGCAAGGGCAATTCTAAGTGGACCACGGGCAGCCTCCCGCCCGGTTCGGGAGTAGCTTTTATATATCCCATTGGTCCTGAGTCCATCTGCTACACGCTAGGAAATGGAGAAATTACTTACCTGATAATTTCGTTTCCCTTAGTGTAGACAGATGGACTCAGCATCCCACCCTTGGCTGCCAATATTCATGGTTTTTTGTTAATGAATCAAGGGTAAACCATGTTTTCATCTACCTAGGGCATCCACCCTGCCGGGTGTTGACGCTTTCCAGTTGAGTACACTGGCGGTATCCAGCTATAGTCAGTCAACCAGTTCAAGTTAATCAAGTTAATCATGTTTTAAACGTTCTAACAAGTTATGAAGTTATTTAAGCTAATCATATTAAGTTAATCATCAGTCAGTCACACATATATCCACAATGCTTTTCAAGGAGAATACTGAAGAGCTGCACTTCCTGCAGGGGTATATGTACTAGGAGCCGACATCAGATTGAAATCTGATCCGTCTCCAACTGCTAACAGGAGTACACTATACCCATTGGTCCTGAGTCCATCTGTCTACACTAAGGAAAACAAAATTATCACGTAAGTAACTTCTCCATTAAGTCATCTGTCTCAAGTGCCATAAGAAAGTTATCAAAAAAAATCTTCTAGAAGGCTTGTTGCAGAAAAAACTCTTAAGCATTTTCTTGAACAGCTTGCTGCAAGGATTCAATCTCAGGTCAACTGGTAGGGAGTTCAATATTGTTGGAGCTCCTACAGAAAAAAATTGAGTCTCTAGTAGAAGAAAGACAAGCAAGTTTAACTGAGGGAATGTCTTAACAGGCCTAGCTGAGACAAACTGAGCACTCTAGATGGTTTATGCACTTTAATAAAGCATTTGCCCAAGAGCAAGTATTTGGATTCAGCAATTTGGTGTTAAGCATACTGACTTTGAAGGTGATGCATTGTTTTAATAGGCAACCAATTTAAATCCCTTAGAATTGGTGTAATGTGCTGATTGTTTTGTGCCAGTAAGAAGACAAGCCGAAGAGGTTGTAGGGTAGAGATTGGTAGTCTTAGATATATAAGCTATTGTAATAGTCACAGGAAAAATGATGGCTTGTATTACTATTTGGAAATCAGCAGGAATTAGTAACTTTTTTAAAACCTGCAAGTACTCTTAAGCTTATAAAAACCTGACCGAATTACTGCTTTAATTTGAGGCTTAAAGGAAAGCTTGTCAAGTAAATATGCCTACATTCTTGATAGAGTCAAATGGGTCAAAAAGACAACTACCCAGAGAAATGGGAGGATAAGTCTTAACAAAGTAAGGTGTTTTATGACCAAAATTCAGTTGTGGACATATTCAAAGACAACTTATTGTGGTGCAGCCAAGACTGAATCGATGAAATAAAATTTGTAAATGGTCTAACGTTTCTTTCCAAGGTGAACGAATACAAATGAAAAATTGTATATTGGCGTAGATCTTGTAACAGTCACATGTCGTGGCAAGCAATTTAGCAATTGGGGATAAATTTAGCCGAACTAGAAAATATACAGAGAAGGGAAACGAGTGATAAAGGAGATGGAGTGGTTCCCTTATGAAGAAAGTCTAAACATATTGTGACCTTCACCTTGGTGAACAAGAAGATGAGGATAACCTACATGGATGGCAGTTAATACCTTGGAACACCTTGCTGGACAGACTAGATGGACCATTATGGTCTTTATCTTCCGTCATTTACCATGAGGACAAGAACAAAAGCAAACGCCTCTCCCCTCGATTACCTAGGGGCAGAGGATCACAGCGTTTCAGACCCTACAAGAGTACATATCAAGCCCCTCGCCCCGCAGGCAGGGGCCAGTCCTTCAGAACAAACACAACGAGGGGAGCCGGCTCTGGCACAGGCCCCAGCCACACCCCACAATGAGAATCAGCCGACTCATCCACAGGAAGAAGCCATAGGGGGCAGACTTGCCTGTTCTACCAGATACAAAGAAGGACAACCAAAATAAGGAAATGGAATGGCTTCACTATGAGGAAAGGTTAAAGGTTAGAGTTCTTTAACTTGGAGAAGACAGCTGAGGCTGGATATGATAAAGGTCTATAAAATCATGAGTGGAATAGAACAGGAAAATGTGAATTGATTTACTCTTTCAAATGCAAAAACTAGGGGATGCTCCATGAAGATAAGTAGCACATTTAAAACAAATCTGAGAATGTTTTCACTAAATGCACAATTCAGCTGTGGAATTCATTGCAGGAGAATGTGGTAAAGCAGTTAGAATAACTGGGTTTAAAAAAGGTTTGGACAAGTTCATGGAAGTCCATAAACTTATTAACCAGGTAGACTTGGGGAAAAGCTACTATTTTTACCCAGGTGTTAGCAGCGTGGATCAATTTATTGTTTTGCCTCCTGCCAGCTAATTGTGATCTGTATTGGCCACTTTCGGAAACAGGGGTACTAGGCTTGATGGACCCTCTGTCTCACCCAGTATGGCAATTTTGTTCTTATGTAAGCACAGAAGATACTTAATTGTGGGGAAATGAAGACAAAGTTGTCTATTTAAGTAGGGCCTGTGGTATTACAATAGGAAGGTAAAATCAGCAGAATAAAGATGAACCTTAACTGCTAAATGCACGTTTGTCGGTCCCGGGACTGTGGAGCCACATTGCTTAACCCATTATGTCCCAGTGTCCTATTTAGAGGACAGTCTCTCTCTCTCTTTAACCATTATATCCCAAATATTTTAAGGGCCAATAGGCCTGAGAATGCTGCCCCTCTCCAAAGTAGGGAAATCTTTCAGGGGTCTGCATAGATCCCCTGCTGCCTTTGCAGGTGGCCTGCAATAATAAAAATAAAACCAAAACATTTTTTTGGGATGACAGAAGCCAGTCCCCCAACACCTTCACCCAATCTAGCCTTAGGAGGCTGGGACCCGATCTCTCTCCCATGGCCTTCCACACAAGATCCCTGATTGTCCAGTGGACCCCCCCCCCCCCCCACCTTATTTGTAAAATGTGCATTAGTGATCCAGTGGGGATCTGGAGCACCCCTGGGGCCCAGGTGGTGGCTATTTTCCAAAATGTCACTACCTTATCTTATCTTGGTCAGGTGGCCCTATTTTGGAAAATGGCTAATATCTGTGCTCAGAGTTTAGGAAATGCTCTGGGCCCTCACGGATGCACATTTTTCCAAGTAAGAGGGGTCTACTAGACCACCAGGAAACTTTGTCTGAGTGGGTGGCATAGGCTGGGGTGGTCCACTGGACCACAAATAACATTTTCTTCTTCTTCAAAAAAAAGGGAGGGTCCAGGTCTTGGGGGGGGGGGGGGGGGGGGGCAGGGGACATTTTTCAGTGAAGAGTTGGGGGTTGAAGGTGAAAGGCATGGCTTCAGTTTTTGCGGAATGGTGCTGCTTTTTCTTTTTTTTTTTTTTTTTTAATTTCTTCAACTGCGGGTCACCTGCAGGGGTAGGATAAGGCAATCTTATGCAGATTCCTGGGGGTTTTTATATTGCGCTTGGGGGGTGCTAGCATTCTTGGGGCCAAGTGGCCCCTTTAAGGCTAGGCCACTTGCTCATCAGGATGTGTTAATGTACTGATATACCTGCAGGAAATTAGCTACAGCCTCTGAGTTGTAGCTATTTTCAATTCAAATAATGTGGTTTGCAAAATTTTTGGCAATCCACATTGGGTTAGCATAGTAATGTACAGATTAGCAAACATTTGCATGCTAATATGTTCATGTTAATACACATGGTGCTAGCACTCTGATAATGAGGTATTTGAAATACCTCATGTTATCCCCTTATTAAGCCATTTACAGTTTGAAAAAGGGCTTGTTGAATGAGGCCCATGGGTTGCAGGCTGACTTATCTACACTTTCCAGCAAAGGACACAAAGGAGTGACTTCCTGTAGGTAGTTCAACTTTATGGGTAATAGCTGGGAGACCTCCTCAGCTAGAATAGTGTAGTCAAGCAACTGGGTGGATCAAATGATCCTCATCTGCTGGCATTTACTATGTTGCTATGTATGCCTGTTAGGTCCTAAAAGAAAGAAGGCACTTAAATATATATACACACATGATTTTCTGGTTTCCTCCCATACGTTGCTTGTAGATTGACCAGAAAAACAGACAATATCTGACTATCCCATACTCCAGTAAGCAAGAGTCTAACCTATGATAGTGTCATCCCACAAACAATTGTTTCTTATTTTAAGTTAGCATTTCTGTAACTACACTTGGAAATATTTTTCTGCTCTGCTTTTATATATTGACTACAGTAACTGTTCCATCCAGTTACAAGTTTAGTTGATCATACCTACTGTACCACTCCAGTTATTCAGGACTCTCTGGAGCAGACTGTGATGGAAAAATCAAAAATCCCAGGCTATGGTCATCAAAGACCAATTCAATCTGGCAAAGACTGTGGAACAGGTAAGTTGCCCTATACGATGTGTAGTATTGCTTTACCATATCTTTGCCATATATATATATATGTGAACAGAAAAAATATTCCTCCTAGGACAGACTTTTAATGTTTTAGGCTCTTAGGTAGGAAGCTGAAATCCAGAACCCCCAGAGTGGCATTCTCTGAAATGCTCCCTGTTCCACGCACAGGTCCCCAGAGGCAGGCAGAGCTCTGGAGTTTCAATGAGTGGATAAGACGATGGTGCAAGGAAGAGGGATTCAGTTTTGTAAGGATTTGGGGAGTCTTTCCCATAGGGCCGGGCTCCACCTTAACCAGGGTGGAACCAGGCTGCTGGCGCAAACCTTTTAAAAAGGAGAGAGCAGCTTTAATCTAGAGTAAAGGGGCAAGCTGTTGGTGCATGCTTTGGAGGGAGGTATCTTTGAAGGATACTAATGAAGCAGGAGGAGTTAGGCATACCAACAGAGGTTCCCATAAATACAAAAGTAGTCCATGGTGCCTATAAGTAAAGTCTCCAAATTATCGCTGTTAAAAATAAAACACAGTTTGAAATGTCCGCATGCCAATGCCAGAAGTCTAAGTAGTAAGATGGGAGACTTAGCGTATAGTAGTGAATGCCAGACTTAATTGGCATCTCAAAGACATGGAGGATAACCAATGGGATAGTGCCATACCAGGGTACAAATTATATTTCAATAAGAGGGAGGAGCAACTTGAGGAGGGGGGGGGGGGCATTTGTTGTCCAGGATGGCATAGTCCAACAGGATAAAGATCCTGCAAGAGACTAAATGCACAATAGAATTTTTATGGGTAGGAATCCCATGTGTGTTGGAAGAGTATAGCAATAGGATATACTACCATCCACCTAGTGCAGTAATATTGGGAGACTTTACCCCAAAATTGACTAGATAAATGTAACATCAGGACATGCTAGAGAGAAGAGAGTTCCTGGATGGAATAAATGACAGCTTTATGGAGCAATTGGTTTAGGAACAGACAAGAAAAGAAGCTATTTAGATCTAATTCTTAGTGGAGCACAGGATTTGGTGTGAGAGGTATCGGTGGTGGGGCTACTTGGCAATAGTGATCATAATATGATCATATTTGAATTAATTCCTGGAAGGGAAACAAGTAAATCCACAGATCTAGCATTGAACTTTTTTAAAAGGGAAACTTTGATAAAATGAGAAAAATAGCTGCACCTTCAGTTTTTTCTACAAACATTGTGTACAACAGGTGTGGACTTTTTTTTTTTAAACAAAGCGTTTAGAAGCGCAGTCCATTTGTTTTCCAGGCATTAAGAAAAGTGGAAGGAAGGCCAAGAGATTGCTGGTATGGTTAAAAGGTGAGGGGAAAAAGCAAGTTTGCTTACCGTAAACGGTGTTCCGTAGATAGCAGGATGAATTAGCCATGCTGTCTGGGAAGTGTCGCAATCCCGAGTAGGCGGAGGTTCTCCTAGCTGATCACAGAATTTTCAACTCTGTGCGTCTGCGCGGGTCGTGTTCCTGCGCGGTTCCCTCACCTCTTCAGTTTCTTTGTAGCCAAGTGAGAGGTAAGTCCAGAAGATGTCTGTCTCTTTGTGACTGTCTAGGGAGGAGGGAGGGAATGCATGGCTAATTCATCCTGCTATCTACGGAAACACCATTTATGGTAAGCAAACTTGCTTTTCCTGTCGATAGCAGGGCTGAATTAGCCATGCTGTCTGGGAGTCCCAAGCTCCCGGGTTGTGTCCTTGTATATTTATTGCTTGTAGGTTTGGACATCAACCCTTGAAGTTGTAGACAGTCTCATGTTCTTTTTAGTGATAAGACTGCTGTGCCTAGTGCTGCATCAGAGGTCGTTTGCTGTTGGAGGCAATAATGCGATGTGAAGGTATGAATGGATGACCATGTTGCCGCTTTGCAGATATCAATTAAGGGAACTTTGTTCAAGTGGGCAACTGATGCTGCAGTGGCATGGATTTGTTGCGCCTGAGGCTTTGTGAGTAGTTTAATGGAACGTTTATTGTAGCAAAAAAGAATGCATTGTGATAACCAACTGGCTATGGTCCTTTTTGAGACTGGTTGTCCAGGATCATTCGGGTTAAAAGACAGGAACAGTTGAGAAGGTCTCAAAGTTGACTGAGTTCTTTTCTTATAGTAAGCCGACGCTCTCTTACAGTCAGTGTGTAAAAGTTTTTCATGCTCGTTATGTGGTTTGGGTATAAAATAGATAGTTATGGTTTGGTTAAGATGAAAAAATGTTGCCATCTTAGGCAGAGAAGGAAGGGTGAGGACGAAGTGTCACCTTGTCATGGTAGAGAATTCAAGATAAGGGAGTAGTGAACCAAGGCTTGTAGTTCGCTGACCCTCCTTGCAGAAGTAATGGCAATGAGAGAAGAACTGTTTTCCATGTCATATATTTGATGTGACTAGAGTCTAATGGTTCAAAAGGTGGAAGCATTAGTTGTTCCAGCACTACATTTAAATCCCCTGGAATTGGGGGTTTAGTCACCGGTGGGCAAAGTCTGATCATTCCCTTCATGAATCTAGAAATCAACGGGTGGTTAGATATTGGAAGGTTATTAAAGGGTTCATGAAAAGCTGCTATAGCACTGATATGAACTCGTACTGAAGTGGTGGCTAATCCTGCGTCATAGAGTGTGTGCAGATATTGTAGTAATTGAGTGGCAGTGGATGAGAGAGGGTTTATGTTCTTTTGGAGTACACCAGTCCAAGTAGCACTGCCACTTTCCTTTGTAGTTGCGTCTGGTTGAAGGTTTATGTGACGCAATAAGAAACTCCTCTAGTTGAGAAGATAAACCTAAGGGAGTTAGTATTTGCCTTTCAATCTCCATGCTGTGAGATGAAGTGATTGATTCATGGGGTGAAGTAATGAGCCCCCTTCCTGTGTCAGAAGATGTGGAAGGTTTTGTAGGCGTTATCGGTGGATGAATGGAAAGTTTCACGAGATACGCATAACCAGGACTGTCTCTGCCACGCCAGGGCTATTAAAATCATGTCTGATTACGTCTGGATGCATTTCTGAATCGTTCGAGATATGAGTGGAATGGGTGGATAGGCGTACATCAAGCCTGGCGTCCATGGAATGAGAGAGGCATCTGGAGTAATCCTTTGACCAAAAGGTTTTGGACTTGTCTGTGTTTCCGTGGCAAAGAGGGTCTATGCTGGGAAACCCCACTGTTTGAAGATATTTTGTGCTACCTCTGGATTCAAGGTTCATTCGTGTGGATGAAAAATGCGACTGAGACAATCTGCTGTTATATTGTCCAGACCTGGAAGATAAGTTGCTTGAATTGATACTTGGGCTTTGACTGTCCAATGTAGAATTCGTTGTTGCTTCCTGGCATAGAGTCCAGGAACCGGACCCTCCTTCCTTGTTATGTAAAACATGGCTACCTGGTTGTCTGTATATACCATGAGGCTTGATCCCTTTATCTGATCCGAGAACGTTTGAAGTGCCATCCAAATGGCTCTTAGTTCCAGGAGATTGATCTGGTATGTAGATTCCTGAGGAGTCCACAGACCTTGAGTTTCAGTTCGCCCAAATGTGCTCCCCAACCCTTGTTGGAGGCATCCTTGGTCAGAGTTATCTGGTGAGGTGGTAAACGAATGGAGCTCTCAAGCAAGGTTCTTGGGAAGGAGCCACCATCGAATGTCCTCTTTCATTGCGTTTGTAATTTGAATTCTGGTGCTGAGTGGCTGTATGAACTGAGACCACTGAGTCTTTAAACCCTATTGTAAGCGGCGCATGTGAAGACTGGTGTGAGGAACCACATAGATTGCTGCCTGCCATATGACCAGAAGTTGTAGAACATGGCATGCAGATTTCCGTTTTTTGTGAAATACAATCATTGGCACACAGTCTGTTCTGCATCCTGTCTTGAGGAAGGTACGCTCTCTGTTCCACCGTATTTATGAGAGCGCCTATGAGTCGGTTGTAGGTGAGACTTCTCGAAATTGATAAGAAACCCAACCTCTGAAGGCATTCGATCGTGCGTAATGTATGATCTCTCAGTGTAAACTGATCCGATGCTACTATCAACCAGTCGTCCAGATAAGGAAATATTGGATCGAAAGTTTCCTGAGATGAACCACCACCACTGCTAGACATTTGGTGAATACTCTTGGGGCTGAAGATAGGCCAAATGGGAGAACCTGGTATTGGTAATGTATATCCCAAACTTGGAAACAAAAGTAATGCCAAGAAGACGGGTGAATTGGTATATGGGAATATGCATCCTTCAGGTTGATGGAACATAGCCAATCGTTGTGCTAAATCAGCGGTAGGATATTTTTCAGAGAAGTCATTTTGAATTTCTCTCTCTGTATGTGTGTGTTTGAGTAGTCTGAGATCTAGAATGGGTCGCAGGCCCGCACCCCCCCCCCCCCCCCCCCCGACTTCTTTGGAATGAGGAAATATTGGGAACAAAAACCTTGGTGGTGATGATTAAGAGGGATATGATGTATAGATTGTTGACCTGAAGGTTGTGCAGTTCCACTGTGAGGGATGTGGAGTGAATTGTATCATCCTCTTTGGAGGAATATGAGGAAGAGAAGGAGTGGATTGAAAATTTAGAGAGTAACCGTTTTTGATAATGTTGAGTACCCACTGATCTGAAGTGATGGATTCCCAATTGTGGAGAAAAAATTGAAGGTGTCCTCCTATGAATACCGGTTGTGGTGGTGGTGGTGGCTGTATCAATTTCAAAAAGAGGAGGCTGGTTTTTGTTGAGGGGCCGGCGTTTGCTTTACTTGTCTTTATCTGGCACGACCCCTAGAACTCTGCGGAGCTGTATTTCGTGGAGGGAGATACGGCTGAGGCCTGTACTGCGAATAAGGCCTATTGTAGGGTCTGGAGTAAATACCGGCGATGGTAAGGATAAAATTGATGTTGTAATTTTTGAGACTCTGCAGGAGTGGTGAGAGATAGTACAGCTGTGCTTTGTTCCTTCAAATGGGAGATTATCTCCAAAGAGATTGTCACCCATACATGGGATGTCGGCTAACTTCTCATGGACATAAGTCCGAATTGCGCTGGCTCTGAGCCAAGCCATACGGCTGGCCACTATAGCTGAAGCAGGTCGTTCTTGCTGAAGACTCAAAAGATCCGTAAATAGAGCGCCGTAAATACCAGAGTCCTCCTTCCATATCTAAAAAAGATTGGTGGGGGTGTGTTGTCCTCCAAAAAGACACAGTGGACGCAGTTTTTGGAGTGATTCGAAAAGGTACGACATAGTGTCAAACTGATGCTGTATCCTGTTGGTGTAATCAATAAACAAAAATTCTGCTACTTAATGGCTCTTATGTTATATTATATATAGAGGGTATGGATGACCATCATAAGTGTCTAGTCACTGGCTCATGAGTAAAGCCTATAATGACACTGAGACCTGGTGTATGTAGTGCAGCAGGCTAAGGATTATTTTGATAAAGCCTTAAAGCATAATCCAGTTTAATCATTGGTCATTCCTCACCACAGTCTTTGTGTAGGCTCAAGATCACATAACTATAATGAGCATAAGATAAGTGCACTCTAAATAGTGTTTAGTGCACTTATCTGGGTTCTGAAGGTAATCCTCCAACTCTGCAGGGTTTCGGAGTGTAACACTCCTTCAGGGAGCTTTCATAAGCCTGTATTGTATTGGAAAAAATCAGAGCCTGTAAATGCTTCAAAAAGTTAGCAATGAAATTCTGGCTAAATATCGGAGGGACACTCATTAACTCTTAAAGAATGGTCTGTCAGACCGTCTTTGACGCGGCAACCACAACCACAGCGGAGGCTATGCTGTTGCAAGCACGTAAGAGACACTTAGTTTTTCTGAATTAGGTAGTTTTCTTCCAGGGACCTGTGCATCATTTTAAAAAGGACATTTTATTAGCTTGCAGTTTAATTTGTTTTCACTGTTGTTGCTTTCAGCGATATTTAACAAATGCAAATAGCTATGAGTCTCGCAAACCATTCTTTAAGAGTTAATGAGTGTCCCTCCGACATTTAGCCAGAATTTCATTG
This sequence comes from Rhinatrema bivittatum, assembly GCF_901001135.1. Taxonomy (NCBI): domain Eukaryota; kingdom Metazoa; phylum Chordata; class Amphibia; order Gymnophiona; family Rhinatrematidae; genus Rhinatrema; species Rhinatrema bivittatum. The sequence goes on along the minus strand of NW_021820923.1, from coordinate 86,939 downwards.
CTAACTTTTTGAAGCATTTGCAGGCTCTGACTTTTTCCCAATACAATACAGGCTTATGAAAGCTCAAGTTATCTATTCAAGACATCCTGAAGCTCCCTGAAGGAGGAGTGTTACACTCCAAAACCCTGCAGAGTTGGAGGATTACCTTCAGGACCCAGATAAGTGCACTAAACACTATTTAGAGTGCACTTATCTTATGCTCATTATAGTTATGTGATCTTGAGCCTACACAAAGACTGTGGTGAGGAATGACCAATGATTAAACTGGATATTGTGCTTTAAGGCTTTATCAAATAATCCTTAGCCTGCTGCACTACATATACCAGGTCTCAATGTCATTATAGGCTTTACTCATGAGCCAGTGACTAGACACTTATGATGGTCATCCATACCCTCTATATATAAATATAACATTATAAGAGCCATTAAGTAGCAGAATTTTTTGTCTATTGATTGTTTCAAAGTTTCTGCTTCACACAGGGGTTTATGCACTCGTATCCTGTTGGTGAGCATGGAGGAGTGAGATATCTTTTTTCCAAAATCATCTAGGCATTGATTTTTCTTTGCTTGGTGGTGTATTTGAATGCAACTTATTATGTTTTGCCTTGGACAAGGTTGATTCTACCACGATGGATTGGTGGGGAAGTTGGGCAGATTCGTAAATTGATGAATTACGCATCTTGTATTTGATGTCAATTTTCCTTGACAGGAAAAGAGGCTATTTTAGCCAAAAGATTTTCCTTCAAAAATTTGAAGATGGATCCATCTGAAGAAAATAGGAAAAAGCATGAGCATTGGCAACTTAAATGCAAAACATTGATAAGACAGGCTAAAAGATAATTTGAGAAGGTTGGCCATAGTAGCAAAAACTCATAATAAAAAACTTTTAAAAATATATCCAAAACAGGAAGTCTGCGAAGGAGTTGGACTGGTACATGATTGAGGGGTTAAAGGGGCACTTAGAGAAGATAAGGCCATTACAGAAAGACTAAATGAGTTCTTTTTTTTTTTTTTTTGTGTTTACTGAGGAAGATTGGTGAAATACCTGTTCCGGAGATGTTTTTCATAGGTGACAGTTCAGATGAACTGACCCAAATCATGGTAAACCTAGATGATATAGTAGGCCAGATTGACAAACTGAAGAGTAGTAGATCACCTGGACCGGATGGTATACATCCCAGGGTCTGAAAGAACTCAAATGAAATTTCAGACCTATTACAAGTACCTAGTAAGATATCATTAAAATTATCCGTTGTACCTGAAGACTGGAAGGTGGCCAATGTAATCCTGATATATAAAAAGGGCTCCAGAGTTTATATGGGAAACTATAGACCGGTGAGCATGACTTCAGTGCCAGGAAAAATCATGGAAACTATCATAAGGAATAAAATCACAACATATAGACATGATTTAATAATGGGACACAGCCAGCATGGATTTACCCAAGGGAAGTTTTGCCTCACAAATCTACAATTTCTTTTGAAGGGGTAAATAAGCATGTGGATGAAGGTGAACTGCTAGATGTAATATATTTGGATTTTCAGAAGGTGCTTGACAAACTCCCTCATGAGAGGCTTCTAAGAAAATAGTCATGGGATAGAAGATGTCCTTTTTGTGGATTGCAAATGGATTAAAAGGAAATAGAGTAGGATTAAATGGTCTGTTTTCACAGTGGGGAAAAAAGTAAACAGTGGAGTGCCTCAGGGATCTGTACTTGGACCGGTGCTTTTTAATATATTTGTAAATGATCTAGAAAGAAATACGATGAAAGGTGATCAGATTTGCAGATACAAAATTATTCAGATTAGTTAAATCATAAACAGATTGTGATAAATTGCAGGAGGACTTTATAAGACTGGAAGATTTTGTGTTCATATGGCAGATGACATATAATGTGGAGAAGTACAGGGTGATGCATATAGGAAAAAATAACCCATGTTGTAGTTACATAATGTTAGGTTCCATTTTAGGAGTTAACACCTAGGAAAAAGATCTTGGTGTCATAGTTGATATTACATTGAAATCGGCTGAGTTTGTTATGGTGGTCAAAGAAGCAAACAATGTTAGGAACTATTAGGAAGGGAATGCCAAATAAAATGTAGGATGTCATGCCTCTGTATCGCTCAGTGGTTAGACCACACCTTGAATATTGTGTGCAGTTTTTGGTTGCCTCATCTTAAAAAAGTTAATTGCACTGGAGAAAGTACAGAGAAGGGCGAACAAAGTGATTAAGGGCATGGAATAGCTCCCCCATGAGGAAAGGCTGAAGAGGTTAGGGCTGTTCAGCTTGGAGAAGACACGGCTGAGGGGGCATATGATAAGATCTACCGTATTTTCCGGCGTATAAGACGACCCCCCAACTTTTCCAGTTAAAATTTAGAGTTTGGGATATACTCGCCATATAAGACTATCCCTTTTGCCCAGCACCGGCCAATCGGGGAGCGAGGGAACAGAGAATGAACATTTTTACAGCATCTGGTGAGGGGAGGGAGTGACTTGAAGCGAAGGCGCGCTGCCCGATTGCCGAAGCAAGCCCCTTTGTGCCCAGCTTCGGCCAATCGGGGAGCGAGGGAGCGGAGAATGAACTTTTTTACAGCATCTGGGGGGAGTGACTCGAGGAACGAGGGCGCGGAGAATCAATTGCTACGGCGTCCGGAGGTGAGGGTGAGTGACTCGGGGAGCAAGAGCGCATTGGCCAATCGGGGAGCAGAGGGCGCGGGGAAATCCACCAGACGCTGTAATTTGGATTAATACCGGCGACATAGGATGCACTCCTTATTTTTCACCTATTATTAGGGGGAAAAAGTGGCAATCATATACGCCCTATAAGACTAACATCTGGCATATAGACGACCCCCGACTTTTGAGAAGATTTTCAGGGGTTAAAAACTCGTCTTATACGCCAGAAAATACGGTACTAAATCAAGAAAGGACTACAACAGGTAAATGTGAAAGTTATTTACTATTTTGGGTAATACAAGGGTTAGGGGGCACTCCATGAGGTTAGCAAGTAACACATTTAAAACAAATCATAGAAATGTTTCACTTAACGCACAATTAAGCTCTGGAATTCATTGCCAGTGCATGTGGTTAAGGCAGTTAGTGTAGCTAGGTTTAAAAAAGGTTTGATAAATTCCTAGAGAAATCCGTAAACTATTGGTGAATATCCACTGCTTTTTGTCGGCATTCATAGCATGGGATCTATTTAATGTTTGGGTACTTGGGGCTTGCATTGGCCACTTGGAGACAGAATATTGAGATGATGAACCCTTGATCTGACCCAGTATGGCATATCTTTCTTATCTACCCATGAATAATGTAAGTCTTCTGGTAACATCAATTCAGATTTCTTTTTAGAGTTCTATCTAGAAACATAGATTCAATGTTATTCCAGAGCCAATGTCTTCTTTACTCCTTGCTCTCCCCACCCCACAGAAACTCTAAACTGCAACAGACGTTTAGTATGTTCAAAGGTCCGTGATAAGAAAATGAAAGGGCATCTCTTAATAGGTCACTGGAAAAATGTTTTCTGGTTGCTTGTTGTATAGGTCCTGTGACTTCAAATTCACATCTGATCAGTTTAATTGTTAAAGCATTGCTATCCAATGTTACTCCCCTTTATTTAAATGAAAGGAATTATGTCAACTTCATTATTTAAAAAAGCAAAAAACCCTCAACTGTTTAATGCTTTCTCAGCACCCACTTTGTCTCCCCTGCAACAGGCTTGTTTATAATTTGCTACCAGAAGTCTTAACACACAAAATGGCTTAATTGCATTATTTGGTCAGCTTTTTTAATGTTTTCCACTGATGTGTTTAACAATTTCAGTTAGGTCCCACAGTTTTTTCTGTGTGTTTGTAAATCTTTTTGAATCATTTCTTGGTGGCTGCTAGCCTGGATCTGTTGAGACCAGTATTTGCCAACTATTCTATTTTGTAATGTGACTAAAAGGTGAATTTTAAAAGCCTGGCGGGTGCATCAGTTAGGGGATGTGGGCCGAAGTCAGGCCCGTGCGCACCCACCATATTTTAAAAGCTGCCCAGAAATGTGCATATCTCTTAAGTGCACATCTTGCGCAGATGCAAAATGGGGTGTGGTCTGGGCAGGGCATGGGCATTTTGGGGTGGAGCCCGAGAGATGTGCGCGCAGATACTTATGTGCCGAAGTCGCACCCGGGTCTAGTATTGCATGTTTATTTCTGCTTTGGGGGAGATATAAGCTTTTAAAACAAAAAAAAACTCTCCATATCTGAGAGGATTTAAGGGTCTAGGCTTACTGAGGAGAGTGAAGGCTATTAAACTAGGGGGTTTGGAGGCCCTAGCTCTTTCCTAGGCAAACTGGTAGAACCGGTGAAACTGGCATGGGCATGTGCCCCTTTTAAAATCCCCCGTTTTGCATGGTAGAAGTGGGATTTGCGTGCCCACTTAAAATTAGGTGCACATGCCTGGCCATGCAGGTTATTTTATAGCATACGCGCACCAGTTATAAAATGGCTGAGTCCCTGGGCTCACACCAATGCACGTGCCTGCGTACCAGTTTGAAAGTTACCGTCTGAATTGGGAATTCCTTTGGTGAAGCCTTGTTTGTGTTGCAATTTTTTTTTTTCTTAAACAGATACAAATTTGCCATGTCCCAAGAAAATCTGTCCATCCAAGCCAATTCTTCCCCTTTTTAACAAACACCCCAACATCAGTTTTGCAGTGAAGGATCCGACGAATGGAGTGTTCAAAGCGACCAGTCAAAGGTAAATGCACTCCTTCATCTGACCAGGATCCCTTCTAGTGAGGGGTCTTGCATTCATGCTCTGTGAACTGTATTGACTTCTAGCTGGTGAAGTTGTACTCTTTTTAATGTTTTATGTTTGTATATAAATGTGCTAATTTCAAACTGCTCTGTATCTTTTGAGCACCAGCTGGACACTAGTCCCCCATGTGCTGTGTGTGTGCGCGCGCAGCAGATTGAATGAATGGCAGAACCTTTTTAAGCTCTGAGCAATGCTCTTGAAGCAGAGATATTGCCCAATCTCAACCAACTTCTCATGAGATATTAATGTATATCATATAATTTTGGGGATATTGGGGGGGGGTTCCTGCTGTATGCAAATTTCTACATTTTTGGAGATTCATGGGTTTTGTTTAAACTGCTTTAGAAGCTAACTGGGGCATTAATGTGGGGTATTTGGTGTAAAAAGCAAAATGGAGAACATATTGGAAGCTTTGCATAATGGCTTCAAAGAGAAAAAATAAAAGCAGAAATTGGCAGGTTTTAACATATTCCAGAGTGCTGAACAAAAATATTCATTTAAAACTACTTACTGCAATGGTAATTTCATAACAGGCAGTGTTTGCTACTGTACCTCAAATTTTGTTCCCAGGCCAGCAGCCTATTATAGTTAAACTGATAAATTGTTAGCACTTTTCAATTCCTAGTCTAAAGCAGTTACAATAAAAATATGAAAATCATATACAAATTTACAGTACATTTCTAAATACATTCTTTAATTGGATAGCTGGGCTAAGCTTCTCCCGTGGCTGCTTTTTTCCTCCTATTCTAGTTTATATACCTGGCTGGCAATACAATTTAGGAGTATTGGTTCTTACCTGCTAATTTTTGTTCCTGGAGTACCACAGATCAGTCCAGACAAGTGGGATGTACTCAAACCCCTCTATACTGGGTGGGAACTCAAAAAAAACAAACCCATGCACAACACACTTCCCCAAATGAAGGCTCTTCTGGTGCCTGCACATCCAGAGGTAATGTTTGGTAAAATTGTGACTTGAAGGCCATATCTCCGTCTGACAAATTTCCTGCAGAGAAACCAGTTGACACTCTGCCCAGGAGGTTGCCTCCACCCTAATAGAATGTGCCTGAAACCCCTCCGGAACTGATCAACACTTAGATATAGGCTGAAATTATTGCCTCCTTCAACCATCATGCAGTCATGCTCTTGGAAGCTTTATTTCCCTTCTTCGCTCCACCGAACAGGACAAAGAGATGATCTGATCTCCGAAAGGCATTCATCACCGTAAGATATCCCAAGAGAATTCACTGAACATCCAATAAGTGAAGCTCCTTCACAAGAGGAGTATCATTTAATTTCATCGTCTGGTTAAGATGAAATGAAGAAACTTGGGCTAAAAGGAAGGGACCATATGTAATGATACACCATCCTCTGAAAAGCATAGGAAGGGGAGTCTACATAGAGCTTAAAGCTCTGAAATCCTCCTAGCCAAGCAAATGGCTACCAAGAGGACTGACCTCAAGGTGAGATCCTTCAAAGAAGCCCTTCTAATCAGTTCAAAGGGAGGACCACAAAACTCAAAGGACCAGATTAAGGTTCCACGTTGGACACATTCTCCGGATCAGTGGATGTAGAAGCTTTGCTCCTTCAGAAAACACATGACATCCAGATGAGATGCCAATGGTCTCCCCTTCAGCTTAACTTGAAGACAAGCTAAGGCTACCACTTGTACTTGGCAGGAATTATAGGCCAGTCCCTTTGCTAACCCGCTTTGCAAAAAGGCTAAGACCTGAGGAAAATCTACGTGTAATGGTCGTGGCCCATTCTGCAAACACCATGACTCAAATACTCTCCTAACCCGGATATAAGCCAAAGACATGGAAAGCCTCCTCTCCTGAAATAAAGTTGTAATCACCGGCTCAGAGTATCCCTTCAAGCAAAATTGTTGCACTTCAAAAGCCAAGCTGCCAGCAAAAGCGATCCATCTGGACTGAAAAGATGGGTCCTTAATTCAACAGCCCATGCAGATGAGCAAACGAACGGGACCGTGTATGGCAAGATGAATCTGATCCGCAAACCACAGCCGATGCGGCCACTCTGGTGCCATAAGAATCATTCTGCCTGGATGATGCTTGATGCGACGCAATACTCAAGGGGGAACACAGAGGCGAAGCTTCTTCGGCCACTGTTAAACTAGAACATAAAAACATGCCACACTGGGTCAGACCAAGGGTCCATAAAGCCCAGCATCCTGTTTCCAACAGTGGCCAAACCTGGCAAGTACCCAAAAACTGTCTATTCCATGTTACTGTTGCTAGTAATAGCAGTGGCTATTTTCTAAGTCAGCTTAATTAATAGGTAATGGACTTCTCCTCCAAGAACTTATCCAATCTTTTTTTAAACATAGCTATACTAACTGCACTAACCACATCATCTGGCAACAAATTCCAGAGCTTAATTGTGCATTGAGTAAAAAAGAACTTTGTCCGATTTTAGTTTTAAATGTGCCACATGCTAACTTCATGGAGTGCCCCCTAGTCTTTCTATTATCTGAAAGAGTAAATAACCGATTCACATCTACCAGTTCTAGACCTCTCATGATTTTAAACATCTCTCATATTCCCCCTCAGCTGTCTCTTCTCCAAGCTGAAAAGTCCTAACCTCTTTAGTCTTTCCTCATAGGGGAGCTGTTCCATTCCCCTTATTTTGGTAGCCCTTCTCTGTACCTTCTCCATCGCAATTATATCTTTTTTGAAATGCGGCGACCAGAATTGTACATAGTATTCAAGGTGCGGTCTCACCATGGAGCGATACAGAGGCATTGACGTTTTCCGTTTTATTAACCATTCCATTTCTAATAATTCCCAACATTCTGTTTGCTTTTTTGACTGCCGCAGCACACTGAACCGACGATTTCAATGTGTTATCCACTATGACGCCTAGATCTTTCTTGGGTTTTAGCACCTAATATGGAACCTAACATTGTGTAACTATAGCATGGGTTATTTTTCCCTATATGCATCACCTTGCACTTATCCACATTAAATTTCATCTGCCATTTTGATGCCCAATTTTCCAGTCTTACAAGGTCTTCCTGCAATTTATCACAATCTACTTGTGATTTAACTAATCTGAACAGTTTTGTATCATCTGCAAATTTGATTATCTCACTCATCGTATTTCTTTCCAGATCATTTATAAATATATTGAAAAGTAGGGGTCCCAATACAGATCCCTGAGGCACTCCACTGCCCACTCCCTTCCACTGAGAAAATTGTCCATTTAATCCTAGTCTCTGTTTCCTGTCTTTTAGCCAGTTTGCAATCCATGAAATGACATCACCACCTATCCCATGACTTTTTTTTTACTTTTTCCTAGAAGCCTCTCATGAGGAACTTTGTCAAACACCTTCTGAAAATCCAAGTATACTACATCTACTGGTTCACCTTTATCCACATGTTTATTAACTCCTTCAAAAAAGTGAAGCAGATTGTGAGGCAAGATTTGCCTTGGGTAAAGCCATGCTGACGTTGTTCCATTAAACCATGTCTTTCTATATGTTCTGTGATCTTGATGTTTAGAACACTTTCCACTATTTTTCCTGGCACTGAAGTCAGGCTGACTGGTCTGTAGTTTCCCGGATCGCCCCTGGAGCCCTTTTTTAAATATTGGGGGGTTACATTAGCTATCCTCCAGTCTTCAGATACAATGGATGATTTTAATGATAGGTTACAAATGTTTACTAATAGGTCTGAAATTTCATTTTTTAGTTCCTTCAGAACTTTGGGGTGTATACCATCCAGTCTATGTGATTTAGTACTCTTCAGTTTGTCAATCAGGTCTACCACATCTTCTAGGTTCACTTTGATTTGATTCAGTCCATCTGAATCATTGCCCATGAAAATCTCCTCCAGTACGGGTACCTCCCCAACATCTTCTTTAGTAAACACCGAAGCAAAGAAATCATTTAATCTTTCCGCGATGGCCTTATCTTCTCCAAGTGCCCCTTTAACCCCTCGATCATCTAACGGTCCAACTGACTCCCTCACAGGCTTTCTGCTTCGGATATATTTTTAAAAGTTTTTACTGTGAGTTTTTTTGCCTCTACGGCCAACTTCTTTTCAAATTCTCTCTTAGCCTGACTTATCAACATCTTATATTTAACTTGCCAACGTTTATGTATTATCCTATTTTCTTCTGTTGGATCCTTCTTCCAATTTTTGAATGAAGATCTTTTGGCTAAAATAGCTTTTCACCTCCCTTTTTAACCATGCCGGTAATCGTTTTGCCTTCTTTCCACCTTTCTTAAAGTGGACAGATGCCGTATAGGCATCTGGACTGTGCTTCTATTTATTTATTTATTTTTAGATTTTCTAGAATGGTATTTAACAATGACCACCCCTCTTGCACATTTTTTACTTTTGTAGCTGCTCCTTTCAGTTTTTTCTAACAATTTTTCTCATTTTATCAGTTTCCCTTTTGAAAGTTTAGCACGAGAGCCGTGGATTTGCACACTGTTCCTTTTCCAGTCATTAATTCAAATTTGACCATATTTTGATCACTATTGCCAAGCGGCCCCACCACTGCGATGCCCTCAGAGCTGACTTCCCTCCAGTGGCTGTAAAACAGATGCACCTTTGTGTTTTCTCGAACTGCCATGAGGCCCAACTCTGGCCTGCCCCATCTGGCCTAAATAAGGGCAAAGGCCTCATATGACAACTCCCACTCTCCCCAGATCCAGCTGCTGTCTGCTGAGATGGTCCACTCCGGCCACATGAGATGCTGCTACATCTGCTAGATACTTCTCCGCCTTCTGAGCCAGCAGACAACTCTTCATTCTGCCTTGATTGATGTACGCCACTTTCACATTGTCCAAGAACACGCGTACTGTTTGTCCCTGAATAAGTGAAAGAGAGGCTTTGCAAACCACCCTCTTCTCCAACTAGTTGATTGACCACGCTGCCACTGCAGAAACCATATTTCTGGTGGAATTCCGGACCATGCCATATAGGGCATCTTCCACATAGGCCACTCCTGCCTCCAAGTGGGCTGCCTTGCACGCCCTCCCCGAATCCTTCTGTAATTTCCGCACCCAGCACAAGCAGGTGCTCTGCATTAAGCTTCCGCAGACCACCGCACGAAGGCTTAAAGCAGAGACCTCAAACAGTCTTTTCAACAGAATTTCCAGCTTTCGATCCTGGATATCCTTCAGAGTGGCTGACTCTGCCACATCTACTTTAGGAAGCTTTCAAAAACTCCAAGGTCTGCTCCAACAAGAGATTTAACTTAGCCATAGCCCTGGCTACCTTTAACACACGCCTTAGGAGATTCCCACTCCCAATCAACCAATTTCTTTCCTTTCTTTGGCAAAGGAAAAGCTGTAGGTCGCCCCTGTAGTCCATCCAAGACGGTTTACTCCCTCATTGTCAGAATCTTCCTGTGTGACCATAATCCCCAACTCTTCCAGCACCTGGGGAATTTGTGGCCACAGTTCCTCCTTACGGAACAATCTCCACACCCTAGGATTGTGGGCCCCCCCCCCCCCTGCGACTGGGATGTCCTAAACATCATGCATGGTATTGGCTAATATGCTCACGAGGTCCTTGCCTGGATCACCCCTGGGACCATCTTCCCCTTCGTCCAACGTGCCATCTTCGTCACCAGAGGGACGACTCAGGCCGAGAAGCTGCAAAATTACTCCTGATCCCCTGTCTGCCCAGTCGCTTTCAGCCTCTTAGTCAAGTGTTTGTGTCTTCTGAGGGACGGAGCACTTAGCTCCTGTTTCCTTCTTAGCTAAATAGGCTTTATGAAGAAGCAGAGCAAAATCTGCAGAGAAGTCCTAGTTATGGGTGCTGATCCACTAGAAAAAGGGAGGGGGGGGGGGGAGGGAGTCCCGTGGCACCTTTGCCAGAGGCCTGCTTTCTGACATTTGTAAAACAAGATGGCCACCACCTGCTCTGACCCGACCACCCCCTCCTCTGGGTCTCCTGAACCACACATGACAGAGTGGAGTGAACACCTGAGACCTCTACCTCATCAGAGGCACAATTGGGGCAAAACGAGGCTGCATTAAGATGTGAATGCCTCAAGTCACAGCCCAGACAATTTTTTGTGCTCAGCGGGAGGTGCCATGAAGTCACGGTTGGTGCCAAAAATAACTCCTGCTGTGATTGACTCCTCCGCCAGCACAGGAACAATCTCTGACTCTGCCCCGGCAAAGCAGCTGAAACCGCTTGCATTCCCACTCACCAGACTATGGTCTCCCGGCATAAGTAGGTCTGTCATGCTTGCTGGACACCAATCTTAACTTTTTTTTTTTTTTTTAAGTAATCGTGCACGCCGGGGGAGGGAAGAGAGGAAAATGAATATTTCTCTTGCACCCGGATGCTGATGGCTGAGGGTGAGTAGGACACAGAGGGAGCGAAGGAACCAGGACCCCTGGCTTTCCCTCCCTCTGGTTGAAGAGGGCTGAGCTAGATCAAGGATACCAACCCTCTGCTCACCCTACTTGAGGGATGGCCAATGAAGGAACATAACACCTCAAGGAGCCACCTTCTTAGAAGTCTTCTTTCTTCAACTTTTTTTTTTTTAATTCAAAACTCCAGACTGCAGGATTGCACCTCTGCCATCTGCTGGAGGTAGAGAAAAACAGAGGGACTGCAAGTGGCACTCTGTTATGTAGCAGTACCTGAAAAGTTTTTATTCTCTGCCTCCATCTGTCAGGGATGCAAAACCCACTTGTCTGGACTGATCTGTGGTATGAACAGGAACTAAGGTACCCTGATGCTTAACTCAAGTTTTTAGGCTTGGACATTTAACTTTTGGATCAGAGGTGGAATAAAGCTAGCTCACATTTCTGTGACTAGTGCTAGTTACACCCAGGAGCCCCAGGTCTGGGACCACCCTAGCACAGCATCATAACCCACATTTTTGGTGCCACTGTTAGTTTGTGGTGGTCCCAGGTCTGGAACTCCTGGCTGCAGAGGTCTTGGAGTTATACTTCCCCAGGGTGGACTGCCACACTTGGTAACATGCACCAAAGATTAGCACTAGTACCAGAAATGAGACGTTCTTAATCCACCTCTGATCCAAGAGTTAAATTTCCAAGGTTAAAATGAGTTAAGCCTTGAGCTTTAGTGCTCCTACCTGTGTTGAGGAATAGTAGCAAATATCTTAGTTTGGGATTTACATAAAGGTGCTCCTAATTTGTGCATACATTTATGTGCTAAAATCCATTGACATGCACAAGTGGGAGCAACATGCGTTCAGTCTAGCGTAGCTTATTTCGGCCTCCAAGTGAATTAATGAACTGCTACTCCTTCATGCATTTATTTTATTTATACTCCGCTTTTCAGGTGCTTCAAAGCGGATTACATTCAAGTAGTGGAGGTATTTCCCTGTCCCAGTGGGCTCACAATTAAGTTGATACTTGAGACAATGGAGGGTGAAGTGACTTGCCCAAGGGATTTGATCCCTGGTTTGCAGCCTGCTGCTACATGTTCGATAGATCTAAATCTTTAGTCATGAATCTAAAGAAATTGTCCTTTCCATCCATGCAGAGAGAGAACTTCAGTTCTTCTACTTTCAGGCATGCCAGTTCCCACCAGTGGGTTATGTGCCCCCTCACCAGGAGATGGAGTAAGAAACTGAAGACATGAATATATAGTCCTTCCCTGACAGCCTGCCAGTATTCTCTGTCTCCAGCAGATGGTGGATGTGTATCTCCCTATTAGGGATTGCCAGTTAAAAAAAAACAAACCAAAAAACCCCCCACAAATAAAGGAGAAATAGAGAAAAACAGAAGATAGGCCAATTTTATATAGCACAGTTTGCTTCCTGAGAAGATAGTTAGGTTCTCAACTGAGGGAGGGACCTTAGTCCGGTGGACTTTATAAAAAAAAATAAATAAAAAAAATAGTGGTCAGAGAAGCTTGACAGTGAAGGCTCTCCCTCTCCCATTGTAGTCAGGAACCTGTTCCTGCTCTCGGCCAGGGAGAGCTGAGCTCAGGTAAGTTTTCATTAAAAGAAAATAAGAGTTAGGCTACTTCCTACTGGCTCCTTCTTGGCATTCGATGTCTCCTATTCGCGTCTCTGGAGTTTTGTGAGGTGTGGAGGCATCTCAGGCACGGCAGGCTGAGCAGCCTTTTGGCTAGGCCTCGCTCAGGTTTCCTTCCTGGGCCACATGGTAGGCCGCAGCAGTTCCTTCATGCGTTTTTGTGTGTGACATCTGCATGTGTCTGTGAACCTTCTTGTGTGTCTAAATCTGCGTCCCCTGTTGTGTGCGTATGTTCACTGTGTAGTTGAGCACGTCACTGAGCATGTTTTGTGCACATGTACCTGTGCATCTTCTGAACATGTATTTCAGCATGTTTTTTGTGTTTTGCTATGCACATAACTGTGTGTGTAGTTAAGCGCATACCTGCTGCTGCTATGTGTGTAGTGAGCTCATGTTAACCATGGTGCTGGTGCCAAAAGTCAAAGTGCTGGGCTATTTATGCTGCATGCCTCAAGGGTGGCATGGCATAAGGGTGATACAGCAAGCCTGTATCAGCGCTGCCTGGATGCTCAGAGATTTTGCCAGTGATGGTCCATCCCCTCGATCTGAGGGGAGTGGGTCCAAGGGTGACACAAGGGTGTCCCCTTCTTTGATTGATCTGCTGGCTGTCATCTTCAGGGGAAACTTGTGCTCAGGGATGGCATGGGGTGAAGCAACATCTACTAAGCATTTCTGCCTTATATTGCCAAAAAGGTCAGTGTCAGAGCTGGCGTTCTCAACCAGAAGAACTTTAGACTCTGAGTGGGAGCAAGCGGATGAAGCTTTTCAGCTTATTGTGGAGTGCTGGGGCTGTCCTTTTCTAGACTTATTGGCAATCTCAGGCAACATGAAAGTTCCATTGTTTTTCAGTTGTGAACGTGACCCGAAAACACTGGGCATCGATGCTATCATTCGGATGTGGCTTATGGGCAGCCTGCTGTATGTCTTCCCACCCTAGGCAGTATTATTCGGAAGATTGCAAGTCAAACTGACACTGTCCTTTTAGTGGCTCCTGGTTACCCTGGAGGCCATGGTATGCTGATCTGTAGAGACTGCTGATAGGCAATCCCCTCAGGATACTGCCTCTGAAAGATCTGTTGCAGTAGGGATCCATTCTGCATGATCTGGGTTGGGTTTTTCCAGTGAATAATGGTGGGCTTATATTGGGGCAGTACTATATATCTGTGACATCAGCTTCTAACTCTGTCTCCATCTGTTGGCAGAGGTGCATAACCCACTTGTGGGGACTGGCCTGCCCTCATTAGAGGAAATTATCAGGTAAGTAGTAATCTCTCCTTTTGGGCCAGCTCAGTGGCTGTACTGTGCATTACTATATGGAGGACCTGGGTTAGATTCTTGGGCTGGGTTAGTCATCTAGGGCTGGGGATGCCTGTGGGGAAGGAGGGGGGAGGAAATGCAGAGTCTCCTTGCACAATAGTGATAGATGCTGGATTCAAGGCTCCAGAAGAAATCCTGGTACATGGTTCCCAGTTGAAGACTGTCGGTCCCATAAAGGAACTAAGGTAAGTTGGGAGGTATAAAATGGAAAAAAAAACCTGAGCAGTTGCAAATGAAGGCTCAAGGTATCAAGTTCCAGTCCTGATTCTGATTTTGCTGGAGAAAACAGCAAAGTTTAAAAAATGACGTTTTGATTCATGTTACTCCTTACTTCAGAGATCTAGATGACATCCAGTGTATACTGTATGCCAACATCTGGAATCTGCATTAGTGTTTCTGAGGCCTTTCTCTGTTTAAGAGCATTTGCACGGCATTCTTGTTTACTGTTTTTTCTTATCCTATATCTAATTGCCTTCTTTTTAACTAATAGGCCTGCCCTTGCTTCCAAGAGGACACCATGCAGAGGGTGAGTTATGTGGGATCTGGAGGTCTGTAGTCTGAATGCCACTTCTCATAAGGTGATGGTATTCCATGCAATGGGTCTGGGTATCTTGCTGCCCACTGTACTGGTCTCTCAAATCCCAAATGAGAATGTAAAACCATGTGAAGCATGAATGTGCTGTGAATACAGCTGTGAGTGGGATTAGGAGATAGGCATCTGGATTAGAATTGTTACATTTGGGATTATTGCTTACTATTTCAGTTTTTCTCACTTTGCTTTTCCCATCCGTCGCTGCAGTTTGTTGCTACATAAATAGATTCCATTTCGGATGTCTCTGCACTTAGTTTCAAGCTGTTTGTGTTCCAGTTTGTATGAAAATCTATATTGTACATAGAAACACTTCTGTTGTTTTTCATCACAAAGTACAGGAACAGGTCTTTCTAATGCATGTCTTTATAGTGTACTTGACACTTGGACATTTTCTTGTTAGGATTGCAGATGTTATGGTGGATGGAGATAAGCCTTTGAGCCAAAAAATCATAGTGGAATGGAAATTGCATAGCTAGAAACTTTTTTTTTTTTTTTTTGGACTCAGTTCCTTTATTTTTTTTTTCCATCTCATTCTGAACAAGTACTTGATTTCTGGTCCCATGAGCCTTCATTCACAGATACCTGGGACTTTTCCCCCTTATTTAATGTCAGTTTATACTGAACACTTTATTCTCTGTCCTGGTGCCATGGGTCCAATGGCCTGAGTTAGCAAAAGACAGACTGGGGGCCAACCTCAGGTAAATTGGGCCCTTGATGTTCTCTTGCTGACAACCCAGGCTGTGACTAACAAGTTTTCGTAGTCTGATTCTTTCCTCTTCAAAAGAATGGGGTTCTTGATGTAAATGTTTTCCTTGAATTGAAAATAAAAATGGCTGTGACAGTATTATGCACTGCCATATGGAGGAACTTAGGTTTGATCCCCAGATTGTATCTTTCTATTCCCCCAAGCTAGACATGGCTGAGAATACTATGAGATCAGTATTCACAGTTGCTGGGAAGGATTTCTAGTTATTATGCAAAAGTGACACCTAGTGGTTGTGTGTAGGGCCCATGATTGCAGAGTTTCCAGATGGAGTTCTGATTGGCCAGCGGATGAGGATCCTCATTTCAGTAGGATGGTTAAGAGAATTGGGAGGTGATAGATATAATATTGGGGAAAAAATCCCCAGGTAGTTGTAAATGAAGGCTCTTGATGCTTGATCCCAGTTCTGATTTCAACTGAGTTGGCAGCCCAAAGTTGCAGGAAGAAACTGCTAAGCGCCCATACCTCACAGCCCCCACCTTCCCGAAACCCCCCCCCCCCCCAAAAAACACAGCAGTGGTATTTGAATCTATATATTCTTTTGCTGTTAAAAACCCAAGTGGCTTTCTCTTTACAGATCATTAGCCCGATACAAAGTGGACGCTGAATTGAGGGACAAGAATAAAGTGTTGGAGGCAAATAATTTGTCTCTGCACAGAGATCTGACCAAAGCACAGGTAGGGATCCACTGACCAACACCTGCTACTGATAATTTAAACTCCAGCTCTAGAGTTGAGCTTATCTTTCTGTATAAAGATTTTTTAAAAGGTATGAAAGGAGCTGTTTTAGTCTGCCTGGTAGTAGTAACAGAATTCATTCTTGACAGTAGTCCACAAAGCAGTTCAGCAAGGCCTTTTAGCAAATTAGGCCTCGTCAGAGCAGTCATTCAGAGGTCAGTGCTGAGACGTGCTCATCCATGCTGCACAAGTACAAAGCAATTGCCTTGGGCAATAGTAGAAGAAAATCTTGTTCCTTTCAAAGCAGGAGCTTGGACTTTTTTTTTTTTTTGTAAACATAGCCAAGGCATGGTTGGCTGGGCTAATAAGATGTAATGCAGGTCTTGACCTAAATTATTTAGTGGCTATACAGGCATAACTCTGGGTACTTTACCATATATAATTAGGACTCTGACCTATCAAGAAGACATTCTTGCTGCCGGATTTGAACTTGATAAACTCGTACATGAATACTTCCTCACAAGGGAGACTATAATAAAATTAGGACATTTTTGTTAGAAAAAATACCAAAGAAGCAAGTTGCAGGAGGTGTGAACACCAGACCTCAAGGGTAGTAACTTAATTCCATGCATTAAATAGTCAAACAAAAACACTGCTGACATGGTTTAATAGTGAGGTCAATCAGGCAATTAAAGCCAAAAAGAGCATCATTCACAAAATGGAAAGCAGACCCAAAATAGGAAAATTGAAGAGCATAAGTATTGGCAAGTTAAATGTAAAGTAAATAGACTAAGACAGGGGTGGCCAACTCCCGTACTTGAGAGCCACAAGCAGGCCTGGTTTTCAGGATATCCACAATGAATATGCATAAGATATGTTTCATGCACTGCCTCCATTGTATGCAAATCTCATATTTTATCATGGATATATCCTGAAAACCAGACTTGTTTGTGGCTCTCTAGTACTGGGGTTGCTACCCCTGGACTACAAATTTGAAAAGAAGCTTGCCATAGAGAAAAATAAGTAGTAAAAATATTTTGAAGTATGTTTGTAGCAAAAAGCCTGTGAGGGAGTCATTTGGACCCTAGATGACTCTTTATTCTGCATTTAACCTTATATATTGTGCTTTTTGTGCTGTTTAGAATCTGTGTTGGTGGGCAGAATTGTTTTCCAATAGACACTGTTTATTCTCCTGTTCTGCTTCTGTCTTGTGTGAGGCTAAATAAGCTTACAAAAAAGAAAATTCTCCAATAGATAGTAATTTTGTTTCTGCAGTTTCTTACTGTCTGGTGTGTTGTGGTATTAGCTAGTTTTTTTTAAATCCCTGGGTTTTTTTTCTTTAAGGGAAGAGCCCAGGTCTCTACCTTTATAGACTTTCTGGGTATGGTATAATCAGTTGCACAGCAAGAAGTAATTAAGCCAAGCACTACTAAATTTCAGTTACACCTAATATTGTAGCAAAAGCTAACCTGGTTCCTGGATCCAGCACAACTCACCTGGTTTCTGTTTTAACTAAGTTTTAACAATTTAATATAACTTTATTCTCCTAGGACAAGCAGGATGGTAGTCCTCACATGTGGGTGACATTATCGGATGGAGCCCAGCACGGAAATCTTTTGTCAGTTTCTAGAAGCTTTGACTAGCACACTGAGCCATGCCCAGGCTGCTGCTATCCGTGCGTGCATGCGAGGTCCCCCTTCAGTCCCTTTTCCACGGTGCAGTTGCCTCGGTGTTCATGGTGCTCTCAATTTTCTTGTTTTGTGTTTTTTTTTTCTCTCTTTCAAATTTTTCCCGATTTCCTCATCTGGTCTGCCTTTGCGGTCTGTGCCTCCTCAGTGTGGTAGGTTGTTTTCTTGTCTTTTTCCAATTTTGCAGTTGATTCCCGAATTTTTTCCTACTGGTGACTGCCAGTTATCGACCGCACGCCAGATGTTTTTCATGGCGTTGACCAGTTTTCGTCGGTGCCCACAGACCATATCCATTACGGATCCGCATGAAGTTCGCATCCTCTGCCTTGGGGGGCCTTGCATGACATCCGTGGGTGCAGTCTGTGTGATCAGATGACCCTCAAAGGGTGTCGGGCGCACCTCAATAAGATGGAGAAACTTTTCGGGGCCCCGAAGTGTGCTCCTTCTACTCCTGCGTCAGCTCCAGCGATGCCGAGAAGTCACGGGGAGCCCCTTGACATGCTTCCCCTGGCTGTTCCTTTCGCCAGTACCTCAAAGGATCGCGGGGATGGTGATAGATCCTCGATTTCACCACTTTCCCGGACATCGGGATGTTCCGCTTCCTCTTTGCTGGGAAAAGACCAGGCCGAGCACCGAGGGAGGGTCCCATAAGCATTGCCGCTGGTCACCGTCAGCACATGGCTCTGGTTCCGGAGCGAAACCGGCGGCTGCTGGGCCGCCACCGAAGTGACACCTGCCATCAGAGGCCCCATCCTCCAATGCCCCTGGTAGTCCTAGGCGTTCCCCACTGACACCGGTGCCACCTCTGAGACCCGAGGAAGTCCACTTCAGACTTTCAGGAGGAGTTTATTTATTTAAAAATGTTTATATACCCCTTTTACAATTCAAAAATAATCAAAACGGTTTACAGCAAACATACATACAGGGTGATCCAGTAACGAGCGGTAGGAAGAGCTGCGTTAGTGCCTACGGCACCCGCGGTTACCGCCCGCACAGTGCAGCTCACCTACCGCTCGATCCTGAAGCCTAATTGTATGTAAATGTAAGCCGCGTCCGAAAAGCCTTAGGCCCGCGCAACCCAGGATACTGGATAGAGCGCCTATACAGGATCCTGGGTGCGCGGGCCTAAGGCTTCACGCCACGCTGGTATCTGTCATTTCAAATGTCATTTGAAATGACAGATACCAGGAAGCAACGGCGAAGACAGCGCAGAAGCAACGGCGAAACGACTTCTCAGTGTCCCCCCTCCTCTCGGAGCAGGGCGCGAAAAGCTGCCTTGCTCCGGGAGGAGGGGGGACACTGACAACGGCGAAGCTTTCCCCCAGCCCGGACACCGGTAAAAAACTTTTCAGCGGCAAAACTTACTGTTTTGTAGCCAGCAGCCCTGAGCAGGAACACGATCTGCCTCCCGTAGCTCCTCCCGAAGACAAAGATGGCCGCCTGCACGGGGAAAGCGTACAATTGGCCGCTCAAGACGTGACATCGTGACGTCACGTCTTGAGCGGCCAATTGCGCGCTTTCCCCGTGCAGGCGGCCATCTTGTCGGGAGGAGCTACGGAGCCAGGTCGTGTCACTGATGATGGCTGCAAAAAAGTAAGTTGTGCAGGCGTCCGAAAGCGACTTACTTTTGGGATCTTGACAGATCCCAAAAGTAAGTCGCTTTTGGAAAAAACCCAAAATTGTCAATTTTGAAAAAAAAAAAATTGCTTTTCTTTTTTTTTTAGCTTCACCGCTCAGTTTCGTCGTTCAGTTTCGCCGCTTGTCTCTTCTCCCCCCTCCCTCTGGGAGGGGGGAGAAGAGACAAGCTTTTGTTTTTTTTTAGTTTCGCCGCTGTCATCTCTTCTCCCCCCTCCCGGAGCAGGGCGCGAAAAGCAGCCTTGCTCCGGGAGGAGGGAGAACAGACTGGCAGCGGTCAGGTCGGGTCCGGGTCGGGTCCGGGATTCGCCGGGTCGGGTCGGGTCCGGGCTTCGCCGGGTCGGGTTCGGGCTTCGCTGCTCAGTTTCGCCGCTTGTCTCTTCTCCCCCCGCCCTCCGGGAGGGGGGAGAAGAGACAAGCGGCGAAACAACTTACTTGCACGGGGAAACCGGTCTCCGTGGCAGCCCCAGTCCTCTCCCCTCCCGAAGCAAAAAAAAAAAAGCGAAGAAAAACTTTGCAGCCCCCTCCGGACATTGGAGGGGGCTGCAAAGTTTTTTTTTTTGCTTTTTTTTTTTTTTTGGCTTCGGGAGCAGGGGAGAGGACTGGGGCTGCCACGGAGACCGGCACCCATGATCGCGGCCGGGGCAGGTGAGCGGGGGCTGGGGGAAAGCTTGCCACCTACCCTTACCCATGCCTCTACCGCCTGGGTCAGGGTAGGCGGTAAGTTTGCAGGTTAAACGCGCGACAAAACGGCAGGGAAAGGTAGTGTTAGTCGGGGCGCGGGTTACAGGATGCTAGGGGAATAGCTAATTGGCTCGTTTGCATGCAACATCGAGCTAATTCGCTCGTTTGCATGCAATATACATGCCGCGGGCGGAAGGGGTTGCCCGGGGAATTTAGGACGCGGTAGGAGTAGGTTAAAGGGGATCCGGGATCGCAGGAAGGGCTAACGCGGCCGGAACGTGAGTTAGAAGCGGCTTAGGAGCAGGGTAAACGCGGCCGCACTTTACAGGATAGGCCTGATAATAAATAAATTAAATAAAAGAAAATAAAATAAAATCATAAAAT
Organism: Rhinatrema bivittatum; assembly: GCF_901001135.1. NCBI lineage: Eukaryota > Metazoa > Chordata > Amphibia > Gymnophiona > Rhinatrematidae > Rhinatrema > Rhinatrema bivittatum. The sequence goes on along the minus strand of NW_021820923.1, from coordinate 66,402 downwards.
AACAATACAAGACTAAAAAGACATTCATGCCCTGCAAAATTAAACAAACTAAATTGAATCTGTATTGTAGCTCAAAGAAAAATGTATGTGACTGAAAAATGAATGAATATTAATTTTGGGAGTTGATGAATAAGCTGTATGCTTTCTGAAATAAGTGTGTTTTTAATAATTTTTTAAACTGTTGTGTAGAAGAAATAAGACTAAGAGAATCTGGGAGTGCATTCCATAATATGGGGCCAGCTATTGAAAACGCCCTTTTCCTGGTTAACTCATGTTTTGCCAGTTTAATTGTAGGTACATCTAAGAGATTTCTGGATAAAGAAGTTGGACCGCAGGGTGCAATCCGCAGTGCTTAAGGCTCTCCAAAGTGTTGAGCTGCCGGAGCCTCCGGCCCCCATACTTGTGCCCGAGCCTCTGCCATTGATGCTAGCACCCCTGCTAGAGCATCTGGACGTTCTCCTGGGCACCCTTCCGAGGGACCCTCAGTTCCCCACCGGCCACTGATGCTGGGGAACTGAGGGAACCAGAGCGATCCCGGTTCCTGTGTACACCTCAGAGGAAGATGTGGCCGGTAGAGTGTTCCCTAGGCCAGAGTTTCCCAAGCCCCTGTTGGGTCCTTGCGGCATCTAGTTCCCTCGATGCCATGGGAATCGTTGATTCCCACAGTGCCCTCGAGGCCTCTGAAGCCATCGGAGCCCTGGACCGATACCCCTCACGGACATCGCCCATGACATGCTGGCCTCAGTGAGGAGGGAAGGGCTTTACGACCCTTGGGGTGATGACTCCACGGAGTCATCCTCTGTTTATTCGGACGACCCCCACTCCGAGCCCTCCCCTCCGGAGGAAAAATGCCAGTCTCCCCCCAAGAACCTGAGCTTTGCAGTATTTGGCAGGGCCATGGCTGAGGTCCTCCCCTTTCAACTGCTCACAGAGGAGGACGTGCAGCATAAGATGCTGAGGTTCTCCAGTTCGTCAATGCTCTTAAGTAGATCGTGGCGGGTCCTGTCCACAACATTTTCAAGGACCTCCTCTTCCACATGTGGGAGCACCCTATTTCTATCTCTCCCGTCAATAGAAAGGCTGACTCCACCTACTTGGTGCAGCAGGCTGTGGGGTTTGAGAAGCGGCACCTCCCTCACCAGTTGTTAGTCGTGGAGTCTGCCCTGAAAAAGGCCTGGCGCTCCCACACCCATGCCTTCGCCCCTCCGGGATGAGAGCACAGAGAGCTGGATACCTTGGGCAGGAAAGTCTTCTAAGGCGCCATGCTGGTGGCCCACATGGCTGCCTACCAGCTGTATATGACCTATTCTCCTAGGACAATTAGGATGGTAGTCCTCACATGAGGGTGATATCCGATGGAGCTCAGCATGCAAAACTTTTGTCAAAGTTTCTAGAAACTTTGGCTAGCAGACTGAGCATGCCCAACCTGCTACTATCCGCACGTCTACGCAAGGTCCCCCTTCAGTCTCTTCTTTTCCGTGGTGCAGTTGCCTCGCAGACTGTAGAGCTCCACTTTTTTCAATTCTTTTCTCAAATTTCTTAGTTACCTTCCAATCCTTGTCGGGACCCCTTCGCAGTCGGTGCCCTCGGGTCTTTTTCATGGCGTCAACCGGTTTTTGTCAGTGCCCCGCAGTGCCCATGGACTGTGCATCACAGACCCACCTGGGGTCCATGTCCATGGGTGTTGTCTGTGCGCGCCTCGATTAAAATGGAGAAACATTTCGGGACCCCAAAATCCTCCACTCCTGCGTCGGTTCTTTGATGCCGAAGGATCACGGGGAGCCATTCTCTTGTGGTCCCTATGATTGACACCCCCAAGAATCGGGGAGAAGGAGATCAATCCTTGGTGGTCTCTCCCCTCCCCCAGACTTTGGGGTCATAGACCTCCTCGGTGCTGGAGAAAGACTGGGCCGAGCATCAGAAGTGATCCTGGAAGTACCGGTCACCATACAGATACGGTTCCGGAACCACCATCAAAGCGGCACTGGCCACCGGAGGCCCCATCCTCTGGTGCCCTTGGTAGCCTGAGTCATTCCCCACCATTACCGGGTCCTTGGGTCCTGAGGAGAGCCGGTGACGCCTCGACCTCTCCATCAATCCTGACCTCTCAGGACTTCCAGGAGGAATTGGCCCACAGGATGCAATTGGCAGTGCTCAAAGCATTGCAAGGCACTGAGATACTGGCGCTACTGGCCTCCATACCAGTGGCTGAGCCTCTGCCATCAATGTTGGCACCCCTGCTGGAGCGTCTAGATGTCCTTCTTGGCACCTTACCGATGCAGCCGGTGCCAGAGGGGCCTTTGATGCCCCGCCAGCCACTGATGCTCTCCACCAGAGTGATCCTGATCCCCGGGTCCGAGGAGGAGGATGAGGTCACCAGGGCCAGGCACCCTTGCCCATGGTTTCCCAAGCCGCTTCAAACAGAACCTGTTCCTCGAACACAGCAGGGCCAAGGGTGGTTCTTGAGGTATTACCTCATCCCAAAAAGGAATGGCGGCTTGCGCACCATCCTCGATCTCAGGGCACTGAACAAGTTTCTTGTAAGAAAAATTCAAGATCTCCCTGGACCTGCTGATTTCCTTCCCCTACCCCCCCCCCCCCCCCCAAAAAAAAAAAGAGGAGACTGGCTCTGCTCCCTCGACCTGAAGGAAGTATACACACACATTGCAATTGTCCCCAACCACAGGAAGTACATCCGCTTCGTGGTGGGGAATGCATATTTTCAGTACAGAGTCCTGCCCTTTGGGCTGGCATCAGCCCCCCATGTCTTCACCAAATGCTTGGTGGTGGTGACGGCTGCCTACATCAGGCGTCGCTTGGTCCTTGTGTTCCCATACCTGATGACTGGCTGGTCACGAGTGACTCCTGCTCCGGAGCCTTGCAAGCTCTGGCCCTGATGGTTCAGACCCTGCAGACTGTGGGGTTCATCATCAACTTTCCCAAGTTGCACCTCTGTCCGTCCCTGCAGCTGGACTTCATAGGTGCCAGGTTGGACACGGCACAAGCGAAAGCTTTCTTGCCCAAGGATCAGGCGGTTGCCTTCTCCTCTCTGGCCACCCTCATCTGCAACAGCGGGAAGGTATCAGCCCGTCCGTCTGCTGGGCCACATGGCAGCCTCTATCCATGTAACGCCCTTAGCCCGCCTCCGCATGCGGCCCCTCAGTGGGCCTTGCGGTCTCAGTGGCAGCAAGCATCCCAGGATCTAGAGGTTCCGATCACGGTCATGGACCCTCTCAAGCTATCCTTGGCCTCGTGGGGAACCCTCCCCAATCTAGAACACAGACTTCCCTTCCAGCCCACATAGCCCCAGGTGACCATCACCACCGATGCTTCTCCTCAGGGTGGGGAGCCCACACAAACAGCTTGCACGTTCAAGGCCTTTGGACCACCGCCGAAGCACGTTGCCAGATACGTTATGGAGCTTTGGGTGATATGGTACGCCCTGTGGGCATTTCGGGATAAGTTGTCGTCCAAGGAAGTTCTGATCAGGACTGACAACCAGGTTGCGATGTGGTACAACAAGCAGGGCAACATGGGCTTGTTCCTTCTCTGTCAGGAGGCAGTGCAGGTCTGGAACTGGGCCCTCTCCCAAGGGATATATCTGTGGGCATCCTACCTACTGGTCAGTGAGCTTCAGACCCTGGTTACGAACGCACCATACACGAAGTTCTTCCACGACCATGTGGTCCTGTGTACGAATCCTAAATTCTTGCCCAAAGTGGTGACTGATTTCCGCATCAGTCAATTGTTCTACCCATCTTCTTTCCGAGGCCACATTCCCACCCAGGGGAGCGGGCTCTCCATATCTTGGATTATAAATGGGCACTAGCCTTTTACTTAGACCGCACAGTGAGCCACAAACAGTCCACCCAGCTCTTTGTGTCTTCTGGCCCCAACAGGCTGGGGGCAGCGGTGGGTAAGCAAACCCTATCGAACTGGCTGGCAGATTGCATTGCCTTCTGCTATGTGCAGGCAGGCCTCCAGCTGGCTGGCAGAGTGAAGGCTCACTTTGTGCGGGCCACGGCAGCGTCGGTGGCCCATATGCATACTGTCGCTGAAATTTGCCGGGCTACGACCTGGAGTTCTCTCTACGCGTTCACGCTCACTACTCCCTTGACGGGGATAACCGTCAGAACAGTGACTTTGGTCAGTCAGTCCTGTGCATCCTGTTCCAGACTTGAACCCAACTCTCTTAACTCGTGTTTCTTGTGGGACCAGACCACCACCTGTTTTCCCACAGCAACCTTGCTTTTCGGGAGGAGGGGAGAGAGGACTGGCAGTGAAAAGCAACGAAACGACTTACTTTTTTTGCAGCCCCCCTCTGGAGATGGACATCGGCGACGAGGGACTGCGGCTCCCCTCCCCTGCCTCCAGCTGCCGCGAAGATAGACTCATCGCACGGGCGAAAGCGGCCCCCTCTGCGTGTAATTGGGCCGCTCAAGCGTGACGTCACATGCCGTGACGCCAAACGTCGTGACGTCACGCCTTGAGCGGCCCAATTACACGCAGAAGGGGCCGCTTTCGCCCGTGCGATGCGTCTATCTTCGCGGGCAGCTGGAGGCAGGGGAGCTGCGGTAGTCTTCGCCGATGTCAGTCTCCGGAGGGGGGGCTGCAAAAAAAGTAAGTCGCTTCGTTGCTTTACACTGCCAGTCCTCTCGCCCCTCCCGAAGCAAGGCTGCTTTTTGCGCCTTGCTTCGGGAGGAAATTAGCAGGTAAGGAATAATTTTCTTTTCCCTGTACGTACCAGGATCAGTCCAGACGGTGGGATGTACCCAAGCTTCCCTAAATCGGGTGGGACCCTGAGAGTCCTGCTCGGACCTGGTCGCCAAAGTGTCCCGATGCTGACGACGCCAGGTGTAATCAATAATGTCTCGAAAGTGTGCAGCAATTTCCATGTTGCTGCTCAACAAATTTCCTGAGAGGAGACGGACCGTACATCCGCCCAGGAAGCTGCCTGCGAGCAAGTGGAGTGAGCGACAACTCCACTAGGAGGAGCTCGTCCCGCTCCGATGTAAGCTGCGGCAATGGCGTCCTTTAGCCATCGTGCAATCGTAGTCTTCGAGGCCGGTGAACCTTTCTTCGGACCCGACCAGAGGACGAATAGATGATCGGAGACCCTGAAATCATTAGTCGCCTCCAGCTAGTGAACCAATGTGCGCTTTACATCCAAAAGACGAAGGGACCTTGGCTCATCGGCGGAAAAGGACGGAAGTTCTACCGTCTGATTCAAGTGAAAAGCAGATACCACCTTCGGGAGAAACGAAGGGACGGTGCGGAGGTACACCCAGGAGTCCGTGAGACGAAGATAAGGCTCTCTACAGGACAATGCTTGAAGTTCCGAAATGTATTGTGCGGAACAGAAGGCCACTAGAAACCCAGTCTTGAGCGTGAGATCCTTAATGGTTGCTCCACGGAGCGGTTCAAAAGGTGATTTGAACTAGGGAAACCTGGGCTCTTAGCCCATTGCGCTAACCTCTAGGCAGCTACTCCATTCCTGCTTCACAGAAAAACCTGAGAGATATAAAGACTTCCAAGATCCTGATTATTAGAATTCTCATGAGATGTTTTCACACTGCAGAGGAAAGAGGTCACAAGGGGTACATGGCTTTTAGCAAAGATTGAAACATATATTGGAAAATCTAGTTTACTCGTGCTCTGTGCCTCTCTAAAGGGTGGAGATCCCTGATGGAGGAGAAATGCAGTATTCAAAAAGCTTTTGTGTATGGACAGGGGCATGGGAGGGATTTTGATAACTTCAGACTTACAGAAGAGATGCAAAATATTAAATAGCTAACCAGTAAGTAAAATCTTCTGGTTAGTTGATTAAGCTATTTATTCCTCCTAGTCCTAAAAAGGTCCAAACAAATGGGTTGTTCTTCCCTACCAGTGGTCTAAGGTAGAGAGCATAGCATTCTCTGTGATGTCATTACAGCTACTAAAATATGGTGCAGTCCAGAAAATTCCTCAGTATTCTCTATCTCCAGCAGATGATAGGATATGCTGGTGGTGCAGCAGGATTTTTTCCGACAAGGCCTGCCTAGCCCTTTAGGATGTGGTAAGGCAGGGGTTTCTCAGGTATCCTAGGCCAGGCTCCCGGCTTTCTAATACTACTCATTTGATTCCCAGCCCCAGAGGGAATTTGGTTGAACCAGAGGGGTTTGAGTTGGAATATTAAGGATCCTTTGTCTGCCTGCCTCTGTTTTTTATATCGGCAGGGCCAGCTGACATGGGAATTGAGTTCTCTTCTCCCTGCTTAGGGAGCAGGGCACCAGGGTCTAGAGTTGGTGTGTTTGGGTGGGAAAGCAAATAAGACCAATAATGGCCGCCTCCTGACTAATTTCCATATCCTGTGACATTTCTAATATTTGTGAAATATCCAACGTCGGTGTCTTATAGCTTCTTCCTCCGCCCAGTCAACTTGCTGAAGATAAGCTTTTATGATTACTGGCATTGCAGACTGCAGGATTTTCAAATTTTGCTGAATGTACAGCTTAAACATCTCCAGAGGAGCAATCATATTTATTACAGGGAAATTCAAAACTCTAAGGTTGTGTGACCTCAGCGTATTTTCAGCGCATTTTCAGTGTTCTCAAGTCTCCTATTTGCTAAATCCGATTGAACAAGCTTGTTGTATTACATCTCTAGCAGAGATCTTGCCTTCAAGGTTTTCCACTTTCTCTTTAAATGTGGAAATCAAATTTGTATTCAAAACAATTTGATTCTTGGTTTCATTAGTTACTTGAGAAAGTGATAATATTGATTCTATTGATTTTAAAATGTTCCATATTCCCTTCAAAGACATTTCCACCGGTCTTTGCAAATTCAGCCCAGGAATCCTAATTTCTGATTGTGCGGTTCCGGTTTCCACCTTCATGACAGTGCTCAGTTCAGTACCTTGAGTAGAAATCCTTGCCACTGCTCAATGTTCCTCCATAGTGGAAACTTGTTCAAGTTCCCCAGTGGTTCCTGTAGAACTCATCCCAGCCTCTCCACAATGCCCCACGATAGTCTCTGGGGTCTCCCCCTGTCGCTGCAGATCGAATTCTCCCCGCGAAACACACAAGGAGCTTCCTACCGTAGCCGGTATTGGAGAGGACTCATCTGTTTGTCCGGGGTGAGCCAGCCTGTTTGGCGCACCAGGGCTCAAGAGTGGTATCAAAGGTTAAGGGGAACAACGCACGCTCCAACGTAGTCACCCCAGTGACCAGGCTCTCTGGTGAAGAAGAAGCCCTCGATGCGGGGCTGATGAGGATCGGGGGAAGGTAAGTAACACTTCTTTTTGTGTGATGTATTGAAAAACGGGAGAAAAATTGTAAAAGGAAAATGCCGCACAGAGGGAGCTCCGACGCAGCGTCCTACACGGTGGCTATCTTGCGCCCCCCCCAGCCCTTCCTTTTTGACTTGGCAACAGCTCCAAAACTTTTACCAAGGTAATGGTAGTTGTAGCTGCTTCTCTGAGGAAAGAAGGTTCATCCTTAACTGGACAACTGGCTAATAAGGTCCAAATCTTTTCAAGAGGGTAATGGAACCTTAGACTAGTCTAGCAGTTAGAGAATTTGGGCTGGGTGATCAATTTTTCAAAGAGCTATTCAATCTCTGGAATAGCTGGGGGATTAATTTGATATGAACAAAAATCGTTTACTTCCAAGATTTTAGATTAAGCACAGAGATTCTCCCTTCTTACTGAGCCCAGAGTTTAGGATTATCTGCAGCTGCTCAAGTTGATGGCCGCCACCTTGCATCCCATTCCCCGGGTCAGATATCACATGCTCTGTAGCCTGTGCTGCTCTCCCCTTAGTCACCCCAATTTCAAGATTTCAAGTGCTGTTTTCTCTTGCTGCTGCTAAATGGAAGGACAGTCCTGCTTGGTGGACCTTGTAGCAGAATGTTAAAAGGTTTGACTCTGGAACCTCTCTCATTGATATTTACCACCGGTACAGGTATGAACCTATCAGGTTGGAGAGCATAGTGTCTGGATGAGGTAGCTCAAGGACTCTGGTCTCAGGATCCATCAACAGGCTAGAAACCAGGGTGATAAGACTAGCTTTGCAGTTTCTTCCCTTAATAAAGGGAAAGGTGGTAAGAGTGTTCTCTGACAATGCAACTATAGTCTCATACATAAACAAACAAGGAGGCACTCTGAGCCTTGGAGTGTCAAAAAACCAATTCCCTCTTTTGTTGGGCAGAAGAGAATGTCACTCAACTTTCAGGAGCATACATTACAAGATAATAAAATGTATAGGCAGAATTAGGAACTTTTTGGATCCAGGAGAATGGGAATTGTCCTGCTGCATTTCAGATGATTGTGGACTGTTGGGGTCTTTGGATCTCAAGGTGACATGCAGGAATGCTGAGGTCTACTGATTATTCAGTCTACGTAGGGAAGCCATATGTGAAGGCATAAACATTTTAATTCAGTCTTGGCCAAGAAGGAATTTGCTGTGTGTACTTCCATGGTCCTTAAAAGGGAAAATATTAAGTTGTTAGTTTATTCATTTAATTTAGTTTTTATATTTTTTATTTCATTGTAACTTGTGAACCATTGTGATGGCTCCCCTGAACGACTGTATACAAAAATCAATCAAATAAATAAAGTAAGTTGAACAAGGAACCGATCCAGATGGTCTTGGTGGCTCCAGACTGGCTGAGGAGGCGCTAATACATAGCTATAATAACACTGCAGGTAGTCCTAGTATTGAGGTTTTCAGAGACCAGAGGCCTCCTATCTCAAGGTCCAGCCAGTATGGGACGACTGGTTCCATTCCCATTTATAGCTTAGCACCTGAGAGGTTGCATTTGCAACGGAAAGGCTATTCCTCCTCTGTAATTTCCATTGTTGAAAGCCTGTAAGAGGACTGCTGCTATGGCATACAGTGACTTGCAAAAGTATTCAAACCCCTTAAAGTCGTCATGTGTGTGGATTACAAATGACACTTATACAGATTTTTCCAGACTGTTTATTACAAACCAGTATGCTTTAAGTAAATTTTCAGTCACAAATCATTTCTTGGGGGGGGGGGGGGGGGGGGGGGGGGTTGAGACTATGACCTCCATTAAGACCATTGGTTCCTCAGTGGAACCTTAATTTGGTTCTCAGGGCCTTACCCTCTAGGCCAGCGGTTCTCGACCGGTGTGTCGCCAAGAACACACAGGTGTGTTGCCACACTTCCCGGTCCTCCGCTGACCCAGCTGCTCCCCCCTACCCAAGCAAAATAGGTCCTCCGCCCGGGCTTAAAATGCTCAAAGCCCAGGCGGAACGCGGCAGGACAGCTGGAGTCAGCGGCACCAGCATGGTCTCTTCTTCCTGCCCCCCTCCCCTGCGGCCCGGAAGAGGAAGTGGTGAGCAGCGGGTGCATGCGCACAAAGAAGAGACCCTGCTAGTGTGGGCGGCATTGGCCTGAAGAAAAGAGGTGTGGTCTTGAAGGATGAACAGCGCGGCTCGGAGAAAAACGAGGAACAACGTCAACCCCCGCGGCCGATGGGACTCCTTTCTCCGCGAGGGCTGAACATAAAGGAGGTTACTGCTGCTGCTAGTTTGGGGGGGGGGGGGGGAGTGAGTGAATGAGCAAGCATGTGTATTTGAGATCCTGTGTGTGTGAGTGAGATAGCATGTATGTGAATGATTGATTGAGAGCCTGTGTGTGAGAGCATGAATGTAAGTTTGTGATTGAAAACCTGTTTGTGTGACAAAGTATGTCTGAGAGAGATCAAAGTGTGTGTATAAATAAGAGGGAGCATGTGTGTCTGTGTATGATTGAGAGCTGGTTTAGGTGAGAGCATGTGAGTATGTGGTTGAGAGCCTGTGTGTAAATGAAAGAGAGAGCATGTTTGTAAGCATGTGAATGAGTCTGTGTGTGAGAGAAGACAGCCTGTATGTGTGTGATTGAAAGCATGTGTTTGTAAGCCTGAAAAGACAGCATGTATGTAAATGTGTAATTAAGAGCCTATGTAAGTGAGAGAGAAAAAGCATGTGTATATGTGAGCGATTGATCGCCGGTGTGAGAGAGAGAGGAGAAAGTTGCAAGCAAACCATCCCTCCTCCTGCTAATTCAAAACAATCTCAGGGCATCTGGATATCAAACGTTCCCAGGTATGAGAGCAAAACCTTTTTTGTATCCATATTATTTTTCATTACTGGGTCTTTCTGTCTGCTATTTTGAAATATTTTATTGGTATCTAGAAATTTTTTATGAGTTCTTAATTATTGGATATTCCATTCATCCGCTGTTTTGAAATCTGTTCTTTTTGTTAGTATGGTTTTACTGCTATTGATTTTATATTTCTTGATTTGTTTTATAAGGACTGGTGATGTTTCTTCTTTTCCTTTATTATACTGCATACAGAGACTCTGGCTTGTTGCGGTTTCCAGTTCAGTTTTTGTCTGCATGCTTCTAGTTATGCGTTTTGGTCTCTTTATTCTTTGTTAGGTGAGGGTCAGCACATGTGATTCAGGTGAGGTTTTCTGCTGGATTGTAGTTTCTGTATAGGGCTCTTTAACAGCCTGACTTGGTCCATTTTCCTAATAGGAGATGTATTGGTGTCTTAAGGCCTGGTACTGTTTACCATTTATGCAATTTCTGTTCAGACAGTATATGTATCTTTCCCTTGTTTCATTCTTAACAATAAAAATAATACTGGGCCTTTATTTTTTATTTCCGCCGTGAATTGTAATGAGCAGTGTGTCACACGTGTGAGCGTGGTCTGTCAGGTGTGTCATGATGGGGGAAAAGGTTGAGAACATTACAGGAGGATCTTGCAAGACTGGAAGATTGGGCATCCAAATGGCAGATGAAATTTAATGTGGACAAGTGCAAGGTGATGCACATAGGGAAAAATAACCCTTGCTGTAGTTACACGATGTTAGGTTCCATGTTAGGAGCTACCACCCAGGAAAAAGATCTAGGCATCATAGTGGATAATACTTTAAAATTGTCGGCTCAGTGTGCTGCAGCAGTCAAAAAAGCAAATAGAATGTTAGGAATTATTAGGAAGGGAATGGTTAATAGAACAGAAAATGTCATAATGCCTCTGTATCGCTCCATGGTGAGACCGCACCTTGAATACTGTGTACAATTCTGGTCGCCGCATCTCAAAAAAGATATAGTTGCGATGGAGAAGGTACAGAGAAGGGCAACCAAAATGATAAAGGGGATGGAACAGCTCCCCTATGAGGAAAGGCTGAAGAGGTTAGGGCTGTTCAGCTTGGAGAAGAGACGGCTGAGGGGGGATATCATAGAGGTCTTTAAGATCATGAGAGGTCTTGAACGAGTAGATGTGACTCGGTTATTTACACTTTCGAATAATAGAAGGACTAGGGGGCATTCCATGAAGTTAGCAAGTAACACATTTAAGACTAATCGGAGAAAATTCTTTTTCACTCAACGCACAATAAAGCTCTGGAATTTGTTGCCAGAGAAGGTAGTTAGTGCAGTTAGTGTAGCTGGGTTCAAAAAAGGTTTGGATAAGTTCTTGGAGGAGAAGCCCATTAATGGCTATTAATCAATTATACTTAGGGAATAGCCACTGCTATTAATTGCATCAGTAGCATGGGTTCTTCTTAGTGTTTGGGTAATTGCCAGGTTCTTGTGGCCTGGTTTTTGGCCTCTGTTGGAAACAGGATGCTGGGCTTGATGGACCCTTGGTCTGACCCAGCATGGCAATTTCTTATGTTCTTAACCACTGCTCTAGTCTATCCCCACCCCAAGCCTCTGCAACAGGTGTCTATCCAGGATTTGTCTTTTAAAGCTGTGTTTTTGGTTGTGATCTGTTTGGCTCTGCATATTTCAGAGCTGTAAGCCTTATCCTGTAGGGATCCTTTCCTGGTATTTTCTGCCGATTTGGTGACTTTGGTTTGTGCCTTCTTTCTTACCCAAGATACTTTTTGGTATTTTTAAATCAGTTAATTTGCCTCCCAGCTTTTTTCAAGGATGTGTGTTTGGGTGTAAGCAGATCATTGAGATTTTTGGATGCCCGTTGGGTTCTCCTAAAATATTTTGGAAGTTACTAATTCTTTTCAGCAGTCAGGCTGTCTGTGTTTTGGAGGCCCTTGCAAGGCAGCATTTAAAGCTACCTTGGCCAGATAGATTAAGGACACTTTCCTCTTCAGCATACACTCTCAAGGGTCATCGGTTTCTGTCTGCTCTCCAAACTCGTTCTACCAGGGCTCACTCTTCTTCCTGGGCTGAAGCTATGTCTATTGTGCCAGAGGATATTTGTAAAGCAGCTATTTGGTTCTCTTTGAACTCGTTAAGCATTGCCATTTGGATATTAGGACTAGAGAGGATGCATCTTTTCCTTGCAGATGTCATTAAGGCAGCCCTTACTTCTTGTTTTCCAGATTAGATGGGTTTTGATACTTCCCATTGTAACTGTTTTAGTTTGATAAGGAATAATTCACAGACACCAATTTAATAATAATTTTTAATAAGCAAATTGATAAAAGTTGATTTGCTATATCCTTTTTAATGTTTCTTTAGTATACACTTAGAATATACAGTAAAGTATATAATTCCTTATCCAGTTATCTCTAGGAATCTTTCCAGAGATAATGAAATAAACGCAGAGAATTTCCCAGATATCTATACTTGATTAATATTGTATCAAATACTTACGATGTAAGTTGTAGCTGGCCAGGCTATTGATACTCACAGTGGGGAGGGAAGTAGCACTGTGATACAGGATATCTTCTGGGCATGCGTTTCTCTCTCTCTCTGCCTCCAAAGCGATGATAAAGTTTTACCCTGTTTTATACTGTCCCAAGTGAAATCCAGGACAAATGTTCTTTTCTGATTGGTCACAAATTGGAGCTCTTTTCCTCAAATATGGTTTTGTACCAGAATAACCAAGTTCTCTTGTCATATATGGTTTTGTGCCAGAATAGCCCCAGCCAACTAAGAATCACTTATTAGCATGGCTCTTCCATATAGAAACAGTTGTTCTTTTGGGAGTTATTTTTGATCCAACCAATCAATGACTATAGCAATGACTGTATCCAGGACTTCAGCTCTGGTTGATAGACAGACCCAAATGTAGGCTATTTTAACTCACTCCAGACGTTGTTGTCAATCTTCCAACTTTCCAATGTCCAGCATCTCTGAGCAAAATGCGGAGACAGCACATCTTCAGCCTGATTCATTAGTAAGTTTTAGCTGGCTTACTAGTTAAATCCACTGTATCCAATACAATATTAATTCAAATTAGGAAATCAAAGAAATAATCTCCTCATCCCACACCATCTAATCTGGAATGGTGTAGCAGGATGTGGGGAAAGTAGAAGTTTCTTACCTGTTCATTTTCCTTTAGTATTGCTACAGTAGACCAGGCCCTTCCTGGGAAATTGGGCCCTAGTATGGCAAAGGACATGCTGCTTCATTCATATGGATGATAAATGCTTATTCACAGGAATTTTACAAGATGTGTAAGCTTTTTTTTTTTTTCTTTTTTCCCCTCCTGTTTATGGAGGAGTAGTTCTGTTAGAGGATCAGTTTCTGAAGTTTGTTCAAGTTTATCAATATTTGGGATGCTTTTAGTGTTTTACTAGAATACCGAGGAACTTTCTGGACTGCACCATGTGTAAGTAGCAGTGACAGAGCACACAGCTTTTTTCTGACATCTCCATCTGCTGGCAGGGAAGAACACTTGTCTGGGCTGGTGTAGCAGGACTAAAGGAAAAGAAATTAACAGGTAAGAAACTTCTCCAAATTAGCTGTCAAGTGCAGTTGAGAGAATGAGTACCACCATGGCTACTTCAGTGCTTTCTCCCAGCTGAATGCACAGCTCCCATGCCGCCATTGTCTAGCCTGGAGTGTGTACATCAGCATGTCAATCTGGGGACAGTGGAGGAGGATGGTTAATGCTGCTGCTTTCGGCCTTGTTGTTTAAATGGTTACATTTTTAAACAATATTTACATCTTTAACTTTGAATATCTTGATTTGACAGGAAACAATAAAGGACTTGACAGCTGGACAGGAAATCCTTGAAAGGGAGGTGAAGGAGTTAAATAAGCGCTTGGAGAGAAACATGGTTATTTTGGAGAGCAGAAATATTGATCCAGGTGACTTGCTTGTCTTTTATTTTCATATAGAACTTTAACTCTCCTTTTAGTCAGCATACTAAAAATAGAATCTGAAATGTCAGTAAAATTTCTCCCACAACTTCATTAGTCAATAACTTGAAATGCACTCCTCCCTCACTAGCTGCAGTTTTTCTCCACACCAGAATGGCTGCTGCTCCTAGTTCAATTCTGACTTTTTTTTTCCTACAACATTCAAATTTTGGGCTCCTGTCATCTGTGTAACAAGACACTGAATATATCGGGCAATACTAGATCTTGGGCAGCTCTGGTATATTTGTTGGCACTTCTTGCAGGCGGTGTGAAATTTAGATTCTGCAAGGGAAGGAAAAAAATGTGTGAGGCAGGTGGAGGGAAAAATGGGGCAAATTAAGGTTTTAGATACACAAGCAGTTGAGTCTTGAGCTAATGACTTAACTGTCAAGCTGAGAAGACAGATCAAGTAGAGCTCCATGGGGGGGGGGGGGGGTTAATTGTGCAGAGTAGTTAAATCACAAGCAGATTGTGATAAATTGCAGGAAGACCTTGTGAGGCTGGAAAATTGGGCATCAAAATGGCAGATGAAATTTAATGTGGACAAGTGCAAGGTGATGCATATAGGGAAAAATAACCCTTGCTATAATTACACAATGTTGGGTTCCATATTAGGTGCTACAACCCAAGAAAGAGATCTAGGCATCATAGTGGATAACACATTGAAATCGTCGGTTCAGTGTGCTGCGGCAGTCAAAAAAGCAAACAGAATGTTGGGAATTATTAGAAAGGGAATGGTGAATAAAACGGAAAATGTCATAATGCCTCTGTATCGCTCCATGGTGAGACCGCACCTTGAATACTATGTACAATTCTGGTCGCCGCATCTCAAAAAAGATATAATTGCGATGGAGAAGGTACAGAGAAGGGCGACCAAAATGATAAAGGGAATGGAACAGCTCCCCTATGAGGAAAGACTAAAGAGGTTAGGACTTTTCAGCTTGGAGAAGAGACTGCTGAGGGGGGAATATGATAGAGGTGTTTAAAATCATGAGAGATCTAGAACGGGTAGATGTGAATCGGTTATTTACTCTGGACCCATACCCCTAGTATAGAGGCACAACGTATTGTCCAAGGTTTCAGTGTTGGATTCCCCATTCAATTCCAGGATCACTAGGAGGGGAAATCGTAGAAGCAAAATTGGACACTGAGTTGGCACTGGGACCTATGACTGGACCATTTTTCATATCAGCCTTCTCAAAAAATGTATCTATCACCTTTGGCAATGGTCCCTAAGAAAGAGCCTGGCAAGTTCAATCTTATCCAGAACCTCTCCTACTCTCCAGGTTCATCTGTGAATGATCAGCTCCCCCCCCCCCCCCGCCCAAAAGAATGCTAAGTGCAATATGCATCATTTGACCATGCTATCGCATTACTCAAAGTGTGGTGCAGCTCCCTTAATGGCCTAGTCTGATAGTTAGCGATCAGCTTTGCTGCCTGTTCACCTGAGCAGCTTCCTGTTGAGCTTTTGGTTCAGAAATCAGTACTAGTTTGATAAATGCATGCCAATAGGATGTTCAGTTTGATGTGCCTACTTTGAGCTCTTCAGTTCTTTCCTTCATTGAGTGACATCACAACAAGCAGGATCAAGCAACATCATACATTACCTTGATTTTTTGTTTGTTGGGTCGAAGGAATCGGATGCATGTGCACGCCTATTACAGGAATTCCAATCTGTTGCCGAGAACTTGGGTATCCCCCGGTTCACAAGAAAACAGATGGCCCTTCTGCAGTCACTTTGTTTTCTTGGCATAGAGTTGGATTCAATCAACATGGTTTCTAGGCTTCCAAAGGACAAAGTAGCAAAACTGCGTGTAATGTTGCCAACGATTGAAGGACAAACATAATTTTTAGTGTGACAGTCATGCGATGGTCCAGGTTTTGGACACAATTGGCTAAATGCCCACAAGGTGGTAGACTTGCTAAGAGAGGTGTTCCTTGCAGGTTTGCGCATCAATACTACAGTGAGAACAAGGAATGTTCCAGGATTTTGTAATGGTATTGATGATTCCTTATCTTATTCTAAGTGGGATTTGTTGGCACTGGGACATTTGGTACCCACAGCGGATGAACAAAGAACTCCAGTGCCAGAGCATCTGTGGATGATTGGTGTCTAGCCACTAGGGACTTAGTAAGAGGGTCCTTGGCTCTGCCCACATGAGCTGCATATTGCTGAAGTTATGACCACATGACCAGATTCCTAAAGCAACATGGCTGGAGGCCTGGACCAGTGCTGGATGACCTGATGGTGAAATACATCTCTTCAGCCAAGGAAGTGAGGGCATCCAGAAGCTCAGTGGCTAGACATCTAGCATGCGGATGGGGAGGATCCCACCAAGTCCTTTCTGTGGAAGATGTTAGCGGGTTGGTCAAGGAAGTTGGGGCTGACCGTGGACACACAGTTTCCAATTTCACATAATCTGCTGGGAACCCTGTGGGTGCTTTTGGCATTCATCTGTGTTTCTGACTTCGACACAAACCTGATTTGCCTTGCCTTCTCGCTTGTCTTGGAGCTTTAAGCGTGAATGACTTTGTTACATCCGACAAGAACGATCCGTATCTGTGGCATATTGTTGTAGAATGACGTACACCTCTAGTGCTCCGTATAAAGATACGCAAGTCGAAACCGTCAGGTGGGAAAGGGTGCAATCCTTTCTTTGAAGCAGATTGAGGCATGCAACACTTGTCCTGTCCAGAACATGGAAAAGTATTTAGCAGTTTGACCCTCTGGAGGTATACATTTGTTACACTGACCAGGTCCCAATGACCAGATATAAGTTCTCCACTGTGCTCATAATGGCTGTAACAAAAATGGGCCTGGATGCCAAAAAAATTTACTACATACTCCTTTGGGATTGGAGCAGCCACGAGCGCAGCGCAAGCAGGTCTATGGATTGACACCATACGGAGGATAGGAAGATGGAGATCCACAGCAGTCAATACCAGTTGGCTATGATCCCTTGGCTGGACCCATACCCCTAGTATAGAGAGGCACAACGTATTGTCCAAGGTTTCAGTGTTGGATTCCCCATTCAATTCCAGGATCACTAGGAGGGGAAATCGAAGAAGCAAAATTGGACACTGAGTTGGCACTGGGACCTATGACTGGTCTGGGTTAGCACATCTACTCATAATTCTTAATGGTGTTTTGCAGATCTGTGCCAAGCTCAATTGACTTCTTGGATTATCAGCCACTCTTTTTTGTGCATTGGACTGCTAAGAGAGCATGCGATCACCCCTATGGACTGCATTTGGGATTGGCACCTCGAGGGCTAGTCTTGACATGGATGGACAAGCCAGGCATGCGTTGGGACCAATTGTTACCCCTTCTTTGGCATTTGAGGGATTCAACGGCAATCCCAGACGCCATCATAATACATTTGGGGGACAATGACCTTGGCGAATTATCAAGCAAGCAGTTAATTTTGAGGATCAAGAATGAATTGGCTGAGTTATCATCCTAGTTCCCTCATACTCATTTATTGTGGTCTTGACATTATTCCACGTCCAAAACTGCAGGATTTGAAACTGTGAAGGAGTGGAGGGTGGCCAATGTAACCCCAATATTTAAAAAAGGCTCCAGGGGTGATCCGGGTAACTATAGACCAGTGAGCCTAACTTCAGTGCCGGGAAAAATAGTGGAAACTATCCTCAAGATCAAAATTGTAGAGCATATAGAAAGACATGATTTAATGGGACACAGTCAACATGGATTTACCCAAGGGAAGTCTTGCCTAACAAACCTGCTTCATTTTTTTGAAGGGGTTAATAAACATGTGGATAAAGGTGAACCGGTAGATGTAGTGTATTTGGATTTTCAGAAGGCGTTTGACAAAGTCCCTCATGAGAGGCTTCTACGAAAACTAAAAAGTCATGGGATAGGAGGCGATGTCCTTTCGTGGATTACAAACTGGTTAAAAGACAGGAAACAGAGAGTAGGACTAAATGGTCAATTTTCTCAGTGGAAAAGGGTAAACAGTGGAGTGCCTCAGGGATCTGTACTTGGACCGGTGCTTTTCAATATATATATCAATGATCTGGAAAGGAATACAATGAGTGACGTTATCAAATTTGCAGATGATACAAAATTATTCAGAGTAGTTAAATCACAAGCAGACTGTGATACATTACAGGAGGACCTTGCAAGACTGGAAGATTGGGCATCCAAATGGCAGATGAAATTTAATGTGGACAAGTGCAAGGTGTTGCATATAGGGAAAAATAACCCTAGCTGTAGTTACACGATGTTAGGTTCTATATTAGGAGCTACCACCCAAGAAAGAGATCTAGGCGTCATAGTAGATAATACATTGAAATCGTCAGCTCAGTGTGCTGCAGCAGTCAAAAAAGCAAATAAAATGTTAGGAATTATTAGGAAGGGAATGGTTAATAAAACGGAAAATGTCATAATGCCTCTATATCGCTCCATGGTGAGACCACACCTTGAATACTGTGTACAATTCTGGTCGCCGTATCTCAAAAAAGATATAGTTGCAATGGAGAAGGTACAGAGAAGGGCAACCAAAATGATAAAGGGGATGGAACAGCTCCCCTATGAGGAAAGGCTGAAGAGGTTAGGGCTGTTCAGCTTGGAGAAGAGACGGCTGAGGGGGGATATCATAGAGGTCTTTAAGATCATGAGAGGTCTTGAACGAGTAGATGTGACTCGGTTATTTACACTTTCGAATAATAGAAGGACTAGGGGGCATTCCATGAAGTTAGCAAGTAGCACATTTAAGACTAATCGGAGAAAATTCTTTTTCACTCAACGCACAATAAATCTCTGGAATTTGTTGCCAGAGGATGTGGTTAGTGCAGTTAGTGTAGCTGGGTTCAAAAAAGGTTTGGATAAGTTCTTGGAAGAGAAGTCCATTAACTGCTATTAATCAAGTTTACTTAGGGAATAGTCACTGCTATTAATTGCATCAGTAGCATGGGATCTTCTAGGTGTTTGGGTAATTGCCAGGTTCTTGTGGCCTGGTTTGGCCTCTGTTGGAAACAGGATGCTGGGCTTGATGGACCCTTGGTCTGACCCAGCATGGCAATTTCTTATGTTCTTATGTTCTTAACTGTCAGATCGGCGTATAGACCTGCAAGCTTGGTGGAAGCCAGATCAGATGCAAATGGGTGGATCTCCATTGTCAAGTTTTGTGTAGATTGGACAAAGTTCATCTTTCTGACATTTGGATACAATATATTCAATGCCCTACAGTAGGCAAAGGAGGGATTGTTGGGGGATTGATGTTGGCTGCAGCTGAATGTTACAGGGCATGAGGCAAGGGCATGCCCTACCTCATGCCTATGGCGGTTACCCGGACCGGTAGGGATATTTTGGGCATGGTGCAGGCATGCATCACTATCCAGGTCAGCAGTGGACTGGTACCTTGGGCGGTGCCTGGCGGGGCATTCTGTATGCCTGGGGGGGGGGGGGGGGCTGGGTTTGATGCTGCCTTGCTTGGTTGTTATGGTGGATAGCGGAGGTTTCTCTGACTCCATCTGCTGGAGGGGAGGCATAACCCAGCAGTCTGGACTGATCCTGGTACGTACAGGGAAATCTAATTAACCCACTGCCATAAATGTGTACATTATTTAATACAATGCAATAACAGACAAATTGAATAAAAAGGCTGCAGCCTTATTGAACTATATATAGAGGGAGGGGGAGAGTTCAATAAAGTTGTGGCCTTTTTATCCAATTTCTACGCATCTGTCATAAGAACATAAGAAAATGCCATACTGGGTCAGACCAAGGGTCCATCAAGCCCAGCATCCTGTTTCCAACAGTGGCCAATCCAGGCCATAAGAACCTGGCAAGTACCCAAAAACTAAGTCTATTCCATGTTACTGTTGCTAGTAATAGCAGAGGCTATTTTCTAAGTCAACTTAATAGCAGGTAATGGACTTCTCCAAGAACTTATCCAATCCTTTTTTTATACCCAGCTACACTAACTGCACTAACCACATCCCCTGGCACCAAATTCCAGAGTTTGTGCGTTGAGTGGAAAAAAAACTTTCTCTGATTGCATTGTATTAAATGTACACACTTATGGCAGTGGGTTAATTAGAGGTGATGTGGCTGCTAGTTATAGCTAATGCCATCATTTAGCATGGACTTTCCATGCAAGGGTGCTAACTTAAAAGCACATTTTTGGAGCATAAAAGACTTTGCTGTATCAGCAGTAAAATTTGCACCCAATTGGGTTAATTTTAAAACCAGCACATATGGGCACACAGAAGCAAACGTACGCTGGCATTTTAAATCATGCACACATTTACACGTGTATGATTTAAAATATGCTTAGCCTATGCATGTGTGCTCCTAATTTTAATCCGTTACATAAATATACTTTGCATATCTATCTTAAATAGTCTGCGTTGACAAGCACAGGTAAGCGAAATTTAAAACCTGCTCGCATGAAGGCCATAGCCAGTTTTCCCAATAAATCTACCAGGTTGCCCAGTCTATCTTGAGGCCATCCAGACCTCTCTGGTTCTTCATCCTGCACTCACTGAAGTTGACCAGGACCCCCTCACCCTGTCGTGTTTTCCCTAAAACACGATTTCTGCAGACTTGCTCCTCAAGAGCAGCAGTAAATATACATGGCTAACAAGCTGCTGAGTGCTGTGGTCTCCGATTTAAGTGTGTAACTGTTGGCCCGGCCTCAGAATGCCCATGCTCTGCTCCTATTCTGGGCCCCCTTTTTTTTTTTTTTTTTTTTTTTTTTTAGCTCATGCTTTTAAAATCATATTACTCATGTGCGGCCCACATACTCGCATATGTAGGCTTTTAGTGCGAACAACGCTTTTAATATTCGGTCCAATATGCTCACAAATCTGAGGGTTAAACCTTAAGCTCAGTTAAACGCATCTTATTGCATCAGCTTGCTGGGAAGACTTTGGACAAATACAAAGATATTGTGTGCCTGTATAGAGCTCTGTTTTGACCACACCTAGAGTATTGTGTATGGTTCTATTGCTCCATCTCAAAGGTACAAAGAAGGGCAAATTGGTGTGAAGATTGGTTACAAAAAAAAAAAAAAAAGTTTTGGGATTTTTAGCTTGGGGGGGGGGGGGGAATAGAAGGGGGTCTGATAGAGATCAGCAAGATCATACTGGAAAAGAACAAATCATAAAGGAGCAGAGGTCATCTAAGGAAGTTATGCTACCAATTTCAAGACTAACACAAACTATCTCTTTAGCCAGTGGGTAGGTAAACTGGAATCTGCTGCTACCAAATCTAATCATAGCAAGAAGTAGAAAGAAGTCCAAGAGGAGTCTGGATGCATTCCTGGAAGATAAGGAGATAAATGGATATTAGAGATTGGGTGGAGGCCAAGTGGCTTTACACTTTTATAGAGCTACAGGGAACATAACATAAGAAATTTCCATGCTGGGTCAGACCAAAGGTCCATCAAGCCCAGCATCCTGTTTCCAACAGGGGCCAAAACCAGGCCACAAGAACCTGGCAATTACCCAAACACTAAGAAAGAACCCATGCTACTGATGCAATTAATAGCAGTGGCTATTCCCTAAGAAAACTTGATTAATAGCCATTAATGGACTTCTCCTCCAAGAACTTATCCAAACCTTTTTTGAACCCAGCTACACTAACTGCACTAACCACATCCTCTGGCAACAAATTCCAGAGCTTAATTGTGTGTTGAGTGAAAAAACTTTCACCAATTAATTTTAAATGTGTACTTGCTAACTTCATGGAGTGCCCCCTAGGCCTTCTATAGGAATTATTAGGAAGAGAATAGTGAATAAAACAGAAAATGTCAATGCCTCTGTATCGCTTCATGGTAAGACCGCACCTTGAGTACTGTGTACAGTTCTGGTCACCGCATCTCAATAATGATTTGTTGCACTGGAGAAGTTACAGAGAAGGACGATCAAAATGATGAAGGGGATGGAACAGCTCCCCTATGAGGAAAGGCAAAAGAGGTTAGGGCTGTTCAGCTTGGAGAAGACACAGCTGAGGGGGATATGATAGAGGTCTTTAAAATCATGAGAAGTTTAGAATGGGTAGATGTAAATCGGTTATTTACACTTTCGAATAATAGACTAGGGGGCACTCCATGAAGTTAGCAAGTAGCACATTTAAAATTAATTACTTTTTTGGCTGCTGCAGCACACTGAGCTGACTCTTTTTTTTTTAATGTATTATCCACTATGATGCCTAGATTTTTTTCCTGGGTTGTAACTCCTAATATGGAACCTAACATCATATAACTACAGCAGAGCTTTCCAAATTTTTCATGTTGGTGACACACTTTTTAGACATAAGAACATAAGAAATTGCCATGCTGGGTCAGACCAAGGGTCCATCAAGCCTAGCATCCTGTTTCCAACAGAGGCCAAAACCAGGCCACAAGAACCTGGCAATTATCCAAACACTAAGAAGATCCCATGCTACTGATGCAATTAATAGCAGTGGCTATTCCCTAAGTAAAATTGATTAATAGCTGTTAATGGACTTCTCCTCCAAGAACTTATCCAAACCTTTTTTGAACCCAGCTATACTAACTGCACTAACCACATCCTCTGGCAACAAATTCCAGAGTTTTTTTTTTTTATTTATAATTTATTAAATTTCTTACATACATTTATATGAAATAAGAAAAGGAAAATAGTCTGTTAACACATAAACCATAATTTACCATATAATAAAAGGAAAAAAAATTATTCTATAACAGACATATATAGACCCCTTTATCTGGGGGAGCCTTTTATTTACTAAGTAATAATAAAGGAAATTATGACCCATTCATAAACAAGAGAGAAACTTTTCGCTTTTACCAAACTTATTCATCAATAAGGGCTATAACTCACTTAGCCACTTTTATCTTGAAGAAATACTTCTAGATGCCCTGGGTCAACGAAAACAAACTTATTTCTTTGGTATGAAATCATGCATTTACAGGGGTATTTTAAAAAGAAGGTGGCTCCAAGTGCTAATACCCTCTGTTTCAATATCAAAAATTGTTTCCTTCTGTGTTGAGTTACCCTCGACACATCGGGAAAAATTTGCATTGTTTGTCCACAAAAAGAAAAATTTTTATTCAAAAAGTATTTCTGGAGAACCAGATTTTTCTGGCTCTCTAGTGCAAATACCACCACCAAGGTCGACCTTATCTGGATATTATCCACCGATGCTTCCAAAAAGGATGTCAAATTGGGGCTTTCTGGTTGGAGTATATCCATGTCACCATCATTCTTAGCAAGATTCTTTTTTACATTTGATACATAGTACAAATTAGAAATAATTATTTCCTCTGAAATACCCAAAATTTCTTTTGAGTATTTTTTAAATAATTCATTAGCAGACAGAAGTCTAGTTATAGGGAAATTCAATATACGTAAATTTTTTTTCCTTAACACGTTATCCATATTCTCTAATTGCCTATATATCATTAAAGTATCCTTCATAAATGCAGATCCCGATGTCTGAATAGTCGCTACTTGTGTAGCAGTAGCCACACTAGTTGCTTCTAGATCTTTCAGTCTCTTTTCGTGTTCCCCTAGGGCTTTCTTAGTATCCGAAGTAAAAAGAGTGGCCTAGTTCATGGATTGGACTAATCTCCTATCCATGTTAGTTACTGCCCGCCATACATCAGTTAAAGTAATATTTTCAGGTTCAGTTATAGTTGATCCCAAATTCGTGAGGGGTCCTTCATTACCCTCTTCTGCAGTATTTTCTCCTCCAACTGCTCCCATAACCATATCCTGAACTTTGTCAATTACCCCTGGTACCTGGGCCGTTTTTATTGCCAATTGGGGGGAAGCCTCGGTAGCACCATTGGGCTCCCCTCCTACCAGGTTTGATGTGAAAGTTTGGTTCTGGGGCGGACTCCCGGAATCCCCTGATGAAAAAGATATCTCTGTAGCCAGCTCTCTCAAATTATAACTCCCCCTCCGTTGAAGGTGAGCATCCATGGGGCCTCGAACTTCTTTTGCCGTTGGCGTTGAGGTTTTTACCTTCCTCTTTCTCCCCATTAGATGGTAATTTCTGCCGAAGAAAAAAAACGCCCAGGGGCGCGCCCCTTTGGCAGCGCGCCGGTGGCTGCGCGCCGCTGTGGGACTCCAGAAATACCCACAGCAGCTTCCGCTGACGTCGGGGTGGGCGGAGCTCAGGTCTCGCACGGCTCCCTCCGGTGTTCCTCGTCCTGCAGCCCCGTTTCCTCCTCTCTCTCTCTCTCTCTCTCTCTCTCTCCAAACGGCGGCTCCCAGGTAAGCGCCACTGTGGGACTCCAGAAATACCCACAGCAGCTTCCGCTGACGTCGGGGTGGGCGGAGCTCAGGTCTCGCACGGCTCCCTCCGGTGTTCCTCGTCCTGCAGCCCCGTTTCCTCCTCTCTCTCTCTCCAAACGGCGGCTCCCCTCCAGAGTTTTATTGTGCATTGAGTGAAAAAGAATTTTCTCAGATTAGTCTTAAATGTGCTACTTGGTAACTTCATGGAATGCCCCCTAGTCCTTTTATAATCCAAAAGTGTAAATAACCGAGTCACATCTACTCGTTTAAGACCTCTCATGATCTTAAAGACCTCTATCATATCCCCCCTCAGCCATCTCTTCTCCAAGCTGAACAGCCCTAACCTCTTCAGCCTTTCCTCATAGGGAAGCTGTTCCATCCCCTTTATCATTTTGGTTGCCCTTCTCTGTACCTTCTCCATCGCAACTATATCTTTTTTGAGATGCGGCGACCAGAATTGTGCACAGTATTCAAGGTGCGGTCTCACCATGGAGCGATACAGAGGCATTATGACATTTTCTGTTCTATTAACCATTCTCTTCCTAATAATTCTTAATATTCTATTTGCTTTTTTGACTGCTGCAGCAAACTGAGCCGACGATTTTAAAGTATTATCCACTATGATGCCTAGATCTTTTTCCTGGGTGGTAGCTCCTAATATGGAATCTAACATCGTGTAACTATAGCAAGTGTTATTTTTCCCTATATGCAACACCTTGCACTTGTCCACATTAAATTTCATCTGCCATTTTGATGCCCAATCTTGCAAGGTCCTCCTGTAATGTCACAGTCTGCTTGTGATTTAACTACTCTGAATAATTTTGTATCATCTGCAAATTTGATAACCTCACTCATCGTATTCCTTTCCAGATCATTTATATATATATATTGAAAATCACTGGTCCAAGTACAGATCCCTGAGGCACTCCACTGTTTACCCTTTTCCACTGAGAAAATTGACCATTTAATCCTACTGTTTCCTGTCTTTTAACCAGTTTGTAATCCACGAAAGGACATCGCCTCCTATCCCATGATTTTTTAGTTTTCTTAGAAGCCTCTCATGAGGAACTTTGTCAAATGCCTTCTGAAAATCCAAATACACTGCATCTACTGGTTCACCTTTATCCACATGTTTATTAACCCCTTCAAAAAAATGAAGCAGATTTGTGAGGCAAGACTTTCCTTGGGTAAATCCGTGCTGACTATGTTCCATTAAACCATGTCTTCTATTTGCTCTGATTTTGATCTTCAGAATAGTTTCCACTATTTTTCCAGGCATTGAAGTCAGGTTCATTGGTCTATAGGTTCCCCGATCACCCCTGGAGCCCTTTTTTAAATATTGGGGTTACATTGGTCA
Organism: Rhinatrema bivittatum; assembly: GCF_901001135.1. Taxonomy (NCBI): domain Eukaryota; kingdom Metazoa; phylum Chordata; class Amphibia; order Gymnophiona; family Rhinatrematidae; genus Rhinatrema; species Rhinatrema bivittatum. The sequence goes on along the minus strand of NW_021820923.1, from coordinate 40,689 downwards.
CCCTCCAGTCTTTGGGTTCAATGGATGATTTTAATGATAGGTTACAAATTTTAATTAATAGATCTGAAATTTCATTTTTGATTTCCTTCAGAATCCTGGGATGCATCTGGTTACTGAGGCCACTGTTGGAAATAAGATGGTGGACTAGATGGACCATTGGTCTGATCCATAAAGCCAGCTTGGCCATTGTGTTCTTAGCCTTGCTTGGGTTGGAATTAATATTTATGGTGTGCACGCTATGCTTATGACAGCTTTTTATTTTGTAATTAGATACAGGCAACAGAATTCTGGAGTCAATTGAAGAGACAAACAATTGTCAAAAAGAGGCAAAGGTGAGAACTATTTAGTGGGAAAATAATTTTGAAGTGAAATCTATTTTTTAATTTAGTGTTGGCAAGAAATTACAGGGGACTGTAATTTTGGGGTAAGATTGGATAGTGCATTGTCTGGTATGTTCATTTTTCTTGATATTTTCTTTTTATTCAGCTGCTTAGAGAGAATCTGATAAAGGAATTAAAAAATTTCAGTGAGACAACTGCAAAAAAAGTGGCAGAATTGCAGGTAAGAGACAAGCTACTTGACTTAGGATCTCAGAGATAGAACTGGGGATGTTTGCAATTGCAAGTTTCTTAGCGTGTAGCCAGATGGACTTGGGACCAATGAGTTATGTTCCCCTGCCAGCAGATGAAGATGGAGTAAGGCTGTAAAGCTGACATCACAGTATGTATACCCCTGCCGTGACCTAAGCCCTCTTGTATTCTCAGTCTCCAGCAGATGGTAGACATACCTCTCCCTATGGAGAATGTCGTACCTTTTTAGAAGGAGAAATTTTACATTCAAAATTTTAGAAAATTGAGCCCTGCTCTACTGCGGTGATACCTAAAGGTCCCTCCCCCAGCTGAGAATTCCTGAGGCAATTTCCGAGATCTTTCAGAGGTGTGCCTTGGTCCAGTAGCCGGCTCCCTGCATGGACTTATGGAGTGGTGGAAGTATATCTACAGATCTCAGCCTCCCACTTCACAGGAAAAGACAACGTCAGAGCAGATTTTCTAAGCAGGGAGAGTGGATCCAGGAGAGTGAGGGCTGTTGACCAAAGCATTTACATCCAAATTTATTTGGATTTCTGAATCACCTAACACAATAGGCCTAGGCGATGAACATCTTTACATACATAATCATAAAATAAAACAGACAGTGAATGGTCATAAAAAATAAAACAAAATTAAAACAGCACATTGCAATCTGGAATCAAATAAAACCAATAAAAGCAACTAATAAATATAACTCTGTAACAAAACAACTTTTTTCTTTTAATTCTGAAATGTAACTTAAAATAAGCCAACTTAAAAAGAAAGGTCTTAATTTCTTTTCTGAAATTCTTAAGTGAGTCACTTTGTTTGAAGTCAATGGGAAGTGAATTCCAAAATGTTGGATCTGCAACTGAGAGAGCACTCTCGTGGGTATTATGGACTCGAGCAAGACGGGGAGATGGAATTTCCAAGAGCCCTCTTTGGGACAAACGCAAGATTCTAGATTGATAAAATTTTAAAATCACATTGGCCCAACTGCAAGCGTTTCAACTGATAGATTGCTGGGGCCCCCCATCAATCAACATGCTAGCCACATCTCACAATGCAAAGATTCCTCTATTCTTCAGTTGCAGAAGAGATTAGTTGTTCCTGGGAGTTGACGCTCTTTTCCAGATCTGGCCGGAAGGCAAGTTGCTATACCCCTTTCCCCTGTGGCCCCTACTGGGCAAGGTCATTTACAGAATCGAACTCCACAGGGGACCAATCCTACTAGTAACTCCAGATTGGTCCAGGCGTCCGTGGTATGCTGACATGTGGAGAATCCCTTGTGCCTCCCACCATACAGGGACCCTGTTGCAGCAGGGACTAGTCCTTCACGAGGATCCAACTTGATTCTGACTTTTGGTCTGGTCCTTGAGAGGGCTCACCTGATGAAGCAAGGATATTCAGCGGCGGTAATGGCCACCTTACTCTAAACTCGGAAGTTCTCCATGTCCCTAGCGAATGGGCGGGTCTGGAGAGTATTTTGAGGCCTGGTGCAAAGAACACTATCATTCCCCGCCCCCCCCCCCCCCCCCCGGACGGTCAGAAGATGGCTTGAATAAAAGTTTGGTCCTTAATTCCTTGAAGATGCAGGTAGCAGCTCTCTCCTCTTTCAGGGGTGATGTGAATGGGGCCTCCTTCTCAGCTCATCCTGACATGAACCGTTTTCTGAAGGAAGGTGAAGCACCTTCAACCTCCCTTACAGTTGCCCATCCCCTTGTGGAATCTTAATTTAGTACTGGATTTTTTTGGCAGGCCCTTCCTTTCGACCACTGCGCTGTCTTTCCTTGCATTTATTGACTTTGAAAACTGTGTTCCTGGTGGCTATATGCTCGGCATGCCACATCTTTGAACTGCAGGCTTTTGTCATCCCGGGAGCCATTCCTTCTGAAGGCTCCAGGGGCATTGCAGTTACGTATAGTTCCATCCTTCTTGCCCAAGGTAGTATTGGAGTTTCATTTCAATCAGTCCATTTCGTTTCCATCCCTAGATAAACTCAAGGACACGGAGGAATATAGTCTCCTCTGTCATTTGGGCGTCGAGACTCCTAGTGTGGTATCTGGAAGTCTCAGAACCAGTCCGAAAGCCTGTTTTGTCCTTCACGGTGGAAGGCAGCAGGGTGAACCAGCTCTGCAGGCTTCCATAGGTCTCTGTATTAAGGAAGTGGTCACGAGTGCCTATGTGGAGGCTGGAAAGCCATTGCCTTCTCAGGTTAGAGCTCATTTCACTAGGGCTCAGGCGGACGTTTAGACTGTCGCCTGTCGCTGTCTTCCGAGCGGCAACATGGTCCTCCTTGCACACCTTCTCCAGGTTTTATCGCCTGGACTTACAGGCCCAAGAGGATGCAGCCTTCGCATGGATGATGTTGACCAGACTGCGGGCAGCCTCCCACCCCAATCATGAGTAGCTTTTGTACATCCCATTGGTTCTGAGTCCATCTACCTACACACTAGGAAAGAAATAAAATTATCAGGTAAGTAATTTCTCTTCCTTAGTGCAGACAGATGGACTTGGCATCCTGCCCTCAGCTGCCCAAGGACCGTGCCACGGATTCTTCCGTGGAGTGAGCCTCAAATCCAAGGGATTACGGGTGAGTTTTCCTCTAATCTCTAGATTAGGGTGCTTTATATTCTTACTGGAGTTCAGTGTTTATGGTTGGTTGAGTACAGTTACGGTTATCCATTTTTAATTAAGTCCTTTCACTAGAATGTCCACAGTGGCTTTTGAAAAGAATACTGGAAGGCTGAGGTCACGGCAGGGGTATATGTACTGTGATGTCAACTTTACAGCCTTACTCAATCTTCATCAGCTGGCAGGGGAGCTAACCCATTGGTCCTGGTCCATCAGTCTACAGTAAGGAAAACAAAATGTTATAATGGAGAAATTACTTACCTGATAATTTGAGGAAAAGTAATCGTAGTCTTAGTTTATATGAATGGGAGAACTTATTCCTTGAAAACAAACACATCAGCCAAGTGAACACGTGGGTCACATGATTGACAGAACAGACTTTCAACAGTCTTTTTTTTTTTTTTTTCCTAAGCATTTGTGGGATTTCCTGCACCATAGCATTCCACCTAGATTTCTCTTTATCCCCTGATGGTAGTGGACATGACTCCAGCTTTGCCACTAAACTTGTCTATTACCTCTTGGTAATACCACCAAATTACCTGCTTTGTAGAGCATTCATGCTTTTCCTACATCAGGATCTGCACAGGGCTGAAATAGTATCCCTCCTTTTGCAGACTACAGTGGTCAAATGTCTCCCACAACATCTAGGGCAGTCAAAAATCAATCTGGCTGCCATATTTTGCAACACCTGAAATCACAAGTTTTTCCCTGTCACACCCATCAGTACCCCATTCCAATAATCAAAAGTGGCATGAGTAGTGCTTAAGCTATTGTTCAAAACACCTCCCCACTCATTTTGTTCTTTATTTTACGATTGTTAATTCAATGTTGGCTTCTCTACTCATTCCATGGATGTGACTTCACAAAAAATTATATTGCACAAAGATCTTTTCCTCCTCATCCCCCAGACCATGCCAGACAACTGAGTTTTTTCCCCCTACTAGCAGATGGAGACACAGAGAAGAAAAGCTTTACTGGTTGCTTGGTACATAAGCCAGTGTACTATCTGCAGGTCTTCAGTAACTTTGTCTCCAGCAGATGGTAAAGGTGTAAAGCCTGCAGTTAGCTGCTCTGGAAAAATTGCTGCCAGGAATGACAGATCCTTTTGGGGCCCTTCTTTTGGTTAAGTAGGGGTGAGCAGGGGGTTGGTGTCCCTTGGTCAGCTTGAGTTCCAGCACTAAGGGGATTTTGCAAACCAGGGGAGCTAGGTCCCTCAGGCCCTGCCTTTCTGAGGGCATCAGTCTGAAGTTGGGTTAAAAAGAAAAAAAAGGGGGGGGGGGAGCCTGGGTTTCTCAGGCAGACTTGGTGTGAGGGAGCATGCTGTTCAGTGGGGGTCCTGTTTTTTATATGGGGCCACATGTTTCCTTCTGTCTGTGGCCAGACACAGCAAGTACAGTGGCAGCATGGATGTGGCACAGGAATGCACTAAAAAATTTCTAGCGTATGGAAGATGCCAGGGCTCAGCTCAAGCCTACAGTTTGTGAAAGGTTTGTTACAGAAGTGTGGAGTTATGTTCCGGAGAACCCCTCCCAGGCGCTGATATTGGGGGGGGGGGGGGGGGGGGGGAGTCAGCTTCAAAGAAAACTGGACTTCCTGGGGAGCTAGGTCAAAGCAGGGAAACTGTGGCAGCCATTTTAGATTCTGCCATGTTTTTGGAAGACTGCAGGGAGTGTCACAGGTCTGCCAGGTGTTGGCTCTAGTGGTCAGTTGTATGAATGCATGGGGGGAGGGGGAGCCTAATGGACCATCTATGCAAGCAGACTTGGAGCATGCTAGAGGTAACGTTTTAGCACAGAATTTTTGCTTCTTATGCTTAGGGCTGGCTTTTTTTTTTTTTTTTTTTAAAGCAAGAAAGAGCTTTTAGTCTGGGACATGAGCATAGGGCTTTATCAGGGAGACCCTGTCCTCTATCCCTAGCTCTGGGTGCCACCATGGTGGTGATGGCATTGTTGTATGATGAGTGGCTGCCTTCTGGGATAATTCTCTAGGTAAGGATACAGGGGTAGCTCTAGATGATACTGACAGACTCAGTTGGGAAGATTGCCATTCAAAGGCAAACTGCTCTTTGGAGAGGATTTGGAAAATCTACTCAAGCATTCCAGGGATGCCAAGACTCTTACCAGAGGATAAGCCTCTGTCTCGAAGCAGTTTACTGTGATGCCTAAGTTTCACGAGGCTAGGTGTAACTGCCCAGGAAGAAGATTGTTGATGCAAAGGTCCCAGTTTGGTAAGCTTTGCCCTTTCAAGGTAGCTGGAAGACTGGAAAAGATGGGGCTTTTGCTGGTTTGGCAGCACTCGAGACTCTGGAACGGTTTCTTCGATTGGCAGTGGTCCTGGTGCCAGAAAGCGAGCGGGGTCAGGGTCGCTATTCCATCTATTTTGTGGTTCTCAAAAAGGAAGGCATGTTCTGGCCTATTCTGGATTTGAAGAAGGTGAATACATTCTAAAAGTGCCTCATTTTCACATGGAAACGGTTCGGTTACCACTGTGGTGTGAAAAGGGAGTTTCTGATGTCTCTGGACCTGTCTGAAGTATGTCTGCTTATTCTAATGCAGAGGAATCAAACATTCCTATGCTTTGTGGTGTTGGGAGGTGACTTCCAGTTTCAGATACTGCTGTTTGGATTTGCAATAGCCCCTTGCACGCTCAAAAATGGTAGGGGTTGTGACAGTGCTGCGAAAAGGAGTCATGGTGCATCCTTATTTTGGACAATTAGTTAATACAAGGGAAAATTGTTAGCAAGTGATCAACAAGGTGGTTGGTCTGCTACAGGAGCTCAGCTGGGTGGACATTTTCTTTTTCCCAAGGGCAAGTTTTGTCCTTAAGTTTTGGAGTATCTGAGGGTGCATTTTGAGACTTCTTGAAGGTGTTTAACTAAAAAGAAAACTGAAGCTCAGGCACATTTCACGGCTTGTAAGTACAGTGTCCCAGGGCTTAGAATTATCTACAAGTTCTGGGCTCCATGGTTTTGTCATCTGATCTCGTCCCTTGGGCAATGGCTCATAGGTGCCCTTTGCAGAAAGCCCTTATCTCAAGATGGAATCTGCAGTGTTAGGATTATAGGGTCAGGCTTTCCCCTTCAGGAGGAGACCACATTGAACCTGACCTGATTGCTCTTCAATCAGAATTTGTCCAAAGGGATGGACTTGGAGCTTCCAGATTGGATAATGGTGACCATGGATGCCAGTCTGAAGGGCTGGCGAGAGCCCTCTGTCGAGGGCAAACTTCTCAGAATTTTTGGAGTATAGGAGGTGTCCTGGTCCATCAGTTGCTTAGATACGGGGGGATGATATAAGGGCCCTGATGGCTTTCCTGGTATAATTAAGAATCAGGTGTCAGTTCGGTTGGACAAGATGACAGCAGTGGCATATGTGAACAGGCAGGGAGGCATGAGGAGTTTGATGGTGGCCTTGGAAGTGAGTCATTTGTGTCAGTGGGGGAAGTGTCATGTGAAAGCTCTGTTGGCTTCATACACAATTGGGGTGGAAAATGTTCAGGTGGATTTTTTTAAGCAGACATGTCCTGAATCCTGGCAAATGGGAGTTGTCAAAAGAAGCTTTCATGCTGCTTAGCTTAGAGTGGGGGACTCCACAAGTAAATCTGATGGCAGCCAATATACTGTGGCTTTTCAGCTGCAGATGAATTAGGAGCATAAGACCTGGATACACTTGCTCAACCTTGGCCTCTCAATTCTCAGTTGTATGTGTTCCCTCCATGGCCTCTGCAAACGATTCTTTGGATTGAGACACATCCAGGAACGATGATTCTGGTAGCTCCAGAAAGGCCCAAATCTCCTTGGTTTACAGATTTGATCAGATTATGAGCATACCTGGGAATTCTCCGGGTTTGACCTGGAGACTCCAGAATTTTAATGGAATTGCCAGGTCTCCAGGCCAACAGCTGTAATCGCTGGGTGTCCTACTGCTGCTTTGTTAGTGAAGCAGCCAGCTTAGAAAGCGTCTGGCCTACATGGGCCAATTGCCTCCTTCCTTTTCCCTGCCCTGTGACCAATCAGAGGCCTCCTTTCTTCCTGAGCCTGTGGACCAATGCAAGCAGGAAGGGAGGAGGCCTCAGATTGGCCTGTAGGAACAGGAAGAAGGGAGGATGCCAATAGCAGAAGCAGCAGTAGAAGATGCTGCTGCTATTGGCTGGAAGAAATCTTCCTATCAACTCCAGGAGGAGGTTGCTGCTACTGGTGAGTTTGGGGTGGGGATAGGTAATCAGTGAGGGAGGGTATTTGTGCATGTGTGTTTATGTGTGTATGTATCGGTGGCAAGCCAGAATACTGTCTCATCCTTCCCCGTACCCATTCCAAGAATGCTGAAGGGGTTTCTTTGCGCTCTTGTATTTCAAAAGCTTTTGCTGCATTCTGATTCCTAGGTACCGCTTCCCTCTGTCTGCTGCCTCTTTATTATCCCATCAGGGGTCTGTGTTAGGGTACTTTTGTTCTGCGGGGACTGCCGCCCCTGCGTCCCCAGGTGGGTGCTCTTTCCCATATCCTCATACCTGCCGCTCTAATCATAGCTCGTTCTTCTCCAGTAAATAAGATACTGAATATTGACATCAGTTCTGCCCATGTAAATATATTAGGGCCCCAAAAATTATCTAATTGATCTGCTAACCCACTTGGATCATCTAACAAGGATTTCATTTCCTTTTTAAAGTTTCTCACTTCCCCACTAGAGAGAGGATTACTCATGTATCCAATATCTATAGGTACCTCCCTCAGTGGATACAGGAGGTCTGGTTTCTCCGGCTTTTCTGATCTTTTATCTTTTCTCCGAGCTCCAGGTCCCAGAGGATCTGGGAGCGGATACTGCTTTAATTCTTTATCTAGCCCAGAGGCACCACTCTTTCCCCCCCCCCCCCCCCCCTCCGATATTGAGTCAAGGACTGTTGAAATCAACAGGACGAGACTTCCTTTCCTCAGTCACCGGTCCCCGGTGTCTGCGATGAAGTGGATCCAAGGCGAGCCCCCAGCTGATATAAACAAGTAAACAAATCTTTCTTGGAAGGAAGGAGAGTGAAAACAAGTTTAGTGAAATAGTAAGTGTAAGCTTTATTCATGAACTTGCAAGCACGGGTGTCTCACAAAGTAGGCACAGCCAGAAAAGCTAAAGCATCTTTTTGTACATTTTTTTTTTTTTTTTTAAATTTTTCCCCTCCCCTTCCTCAAGTTGCTTAACCTATCTGGTGCTTCCATTTCAGTCCCAACTTTGCTTCAGACACCTCTCACGTGTTACCTACTTCTAAATATGGGAATATCACGCTTCTGTGTTCTGCTTCAATTCCCTTTTTTGCTCTAACAGCAATTTTGCTGCTGCCAGCCTGTCCTTGCTCTTATCTATTCAAGACATTGCATTTAGAAGAACACACACACACTATTCTTTGTCCCAAAACACACTAATAGGAAGCGAGAGAAGGAGTGTTGGACTGTGCAGCTGGGCTTGTTTCTAACCGCTTCTAACTACTAGAAGTTTCGCTAGTTACCTTTACTTTATAAGTAACCAAAAATTAGAATATAAGAATAAAGAAATACAATTCTATTTCTATACTATATTACCCTCTAAGAGCAACATTAGTGAGACCTTGCTCAGTTTCTTTGTTCCATTTTGAGCAGTCTGTTGAATTGCCACCTTTTTGAAGGTCTGCTTTAGAGACAAGCTCTCTCAGCTCAAAAGCTTGTATGTTCCAGATGTAAGTAGGGTGCGTCTTCGTTATTTGAAGGTGAAAAATGGGTTTAGGAAATCAGATCTGTTTGGACATCAGAAAGGGGAGCATGCATTCAAAACGATTGCCAGATGGATTAAGCAGATTGTCTACTTACATTTCTAAAGGCTTAAGTCTTGAGGGCCTCAAGTTGCACTTTGAGGGGGTTGTGAGTTTGTGAGTGGAGTTTCAGTTGTTGCCACAGTATCTGGAAGGCAGCAATGTGGTCCTTGCATACATTTGTGGCACTACAGATTGAATGTGCAAGTATCCGAGGCTTCTACCTTCGGGGTGGGAATTCTACAAGTGGGGTCTTTCAGCTTTCCTCCCAGTTGCTTGGGTAGATCCTAATTGTCTGGACTGGTCTGCAGGGAGTGATGAAGGAAAAGAATTGGTTTTTACCTGCTAATTTTATTTCCTCAAATATTCCCAGACCAGTCCAGAATACCACCTGTTCATGCTTCCGACTGTTCTTCTCTGTGTGTGTGTGTGTGTGTGTGTGTGTGTGTGTGTGTGTGTGTAGATTAGATTATGATTGCGTATTCATCTGTTCATTTCACCCTCTTATAGTTTAGCCTTCCCCTTGCTTGTGGTGATGGTATTGGTTACCTTGGATATTGAATTACTGAGAAACTGAAGATTGTGTTCTGGCTTATAAACCTGGCAGACAGTAAAGCTTTTCTGTCTCTATCCACTGATAGGGAAGAAAAAGTGTTGTCTGGACTGATCTTGGAGTACTTGAGGAAGGAAAATTAGCAGGTAAGTCTATTTTTCCTTTGAACTTAGCACAGTAGCATGTCTTTGTGTCCTTGGCATTGTAAAGTTTTTCAATGAGCTGAAGGATTAGGTATGTATATTTTTTTTTCGAGGTGTGATTTGGATTTTAGGATTACTCTTACCTACAGAGCATTGAAGTTTAAACTACTGAAATTATTTGGGGGAAATAATATGAAAAAAGTGTGAGTACAGAAGTTAAATTTGGCATTATTGCATCATAACATGGTTTCAACAATTGGGAATTACTGCACAGTGATTGTGAATGTCAATTTTTGATTGATCCATAATTGCAGATTTCTGGTTTTGCTAATATCAGATCATACAACTATTCTAGTTGAGAGTTGGAATAGTAGAGTAGCTGAACTGATCTGAGATGCTAGAATCTTATATAATACAGGATCATGTATACAGGCCCTGTCATGGACAATTGAATCTTTTAGAAATTCCATCTGTTCAACAAGCACACTTTTATATAGTACTCGGGAGACCTCCTTTTCCATTGCCGCACCTGCACAATGGAATCTCATTTCATTTGAACTTACATCTTCGGATGATGTGAAAAAATTTAGACAGTTATTGAAAGAGTATTTACTCTGACATGCATACAATATATTTTAGAGTGGTGTTAGCAGAATAAATCCTCTCAAAGATGTGAGGTTAATGATATATATGTTGAGTGACTGATTATTCATTCCATTTATATGATATTGAGCTTTATTGTTTCTGTGAAACATATAAAAATTGTGTTATTCTACATGTCAATTTTATGTTTTTATTATGTATGTTGATGTAAATCGCCTAGGCCTCTTTGTGGTAGGCGATTAATAAATTTTAATAAATGAAATGAAAAAAAGGAATATGTTGGTTAACCTAGTAGACATTCCTGTTTGAAACTTGAAGTTATGTAAACTCTTCTTTCAATAGGAAATCAAATCTAAGCAGCAGGCTGCTGAGGAGGCAGGACATCGTTTCCTGGAGGAATATCAAGCCTTTCTGGAGGAGATGAAACACTACCAATTGTCCCTAAAGCAAGGAGAATGCCTGTTGGACAACAATGGTTAGAGCGCAAAAAGAAGCAATTGCTGCGATTTGTTTGTGTTATTGGAGGCTTGACCTGCAAAACCTCTCAGTCTACAGAATGGGTTTTATTTTTTCAAAAATGCTAAAGACTGGGAATGGGAGACAACTGGATGGTATAGTTAATGGACAAAAACAAATTTCATCTGTAAACAGTGGTAAACAATCATGGTCTGTCAACCCTTTGGAAACGTACATGAACGGAGCAGGTGCCTCTCAAGTTAAAATGTTTGCTGCTTTTGCAGATAACGTTAGGGATTCAGAGGACATATAAAATGGAATTGCCTTCAGACACCTGGAATGGGGGTGAAGCTCACTTGTCAGGCAGCTCAATCTCCCCAAGCAGTATCTGTTCTGTAGAGGGAATGGATGATTTTGGTTCAGCACCTTTTAGAAGTAAACACATTTACTAAAATACTTTACCTGCCTTGAATGCTGAGCCTTTTAAAAGGGTACAAGAGGGAACTCTCCTGATTCACCAGCTTGGCTGTTTTGTGCTGGAGTTTGAGCAAGACTGAGCTTCATCCTTTAGCCTTGTAGCTTTCTCCTATGCATTTCTTACGTCTGGGGGGGTCTGTGGTCACACCCACTGCTTGTCCTTTCTCATTCTTGCTCAGTAGGCGAGAACTGACCCTGTTGTCTTAGTGCTGTAGCCTTCTACTCCCATAACTTTTGGAATAAATAGAAAACCTTTAAAATGTTATAGCTTAAATACAGATGTCGATGCAGTATTATGATTTTGTAGTCAGCAGCACACACATTCTCACTAGCTAAACAAGCAGGAGGAGGCTCGATTTGCAGATACATTGGGAAGAAACTGAAAGAAAAATGTCAGCCCCAAGCCCAGTAGAAACTGAGCAAGAGGAAAATACCCCTGAACAACCAAATGAGATGTATAGAACCTTTTCTAGGGGATGTATTGAAGGCATTTTCCCTACTTTGAATGTGTCTGCAGCAATACTGCTGTAATATATTTTGGCCTGCTCTCCTATGCCCTTCCCCCTTCATTTTTTTTCAGTTATTGCAGAGAATCAGTCTCCTGTCCTGTGCACTTGAAAGTAAAGTCTTAGTAGATAGTTCTTGTATTCACATGTTAATATAAATATCTGTTTTATTTTCTTTAAAGAGCTTTTACAATTTTTTTCATACAGATGGCAACAATAAAAATTTTCTCTCATTAAAATGCCCATGATCTTGGGAGATTTTTATTTAAAAATTCCGATTCTCTTGCTTTCTCCATTGTGTTTTGTAGTCTCTGTGTTTCTTGTTGGTAGCAGCTTGACCAGTGGCACTTCTGTTGTGCCTTTATTTTTATTTAATCTTAGTTTTATATACTGTCATGGCTTTTGTGTGCCTGCTGGCTCCTTCTCCTCCGCAGAATCACTGCCCTAGCTCCTTTCAAGTTTGGTCGCAGTTTGGCTGGTTTCTCTGGGAATATGAGTCTGAAATGCCGGTTATGTTTTTGGAGGTGGCTTCTTCAGGATCTTGGTGACTTGCACATTTTCTTTTCATATTTAACCTATTTTTCCCATTCTTTCCCTAAGGTATCCCAGCTAAGTGTTTGGTTCTCTCACCCTGGCTCAGCTGAGCTTAAACAGAAGGAGTCCCGGTAACCCAAAGTCCCTATTATATGTAATCATCCTGTTCCTTCCCCAGCATGCCACTGCCATTTAATTGGAATCTCTCACCCTGGCTTGAGAGCTGGGCTTAAAGCAATGAAGGTTGCACTGGAGTGTAGTGTTGTGCTCATCCAGACCCCTTTTCTCTCGGTAAAATCATGTGTGCTGTGTATTAGAGCAATTCTTTTCTCTACATCAACAAGCCCACCTATGGTTTGTGACTTGTGGCCCTAATTCTAGGGGCAAACAGGCCCCACTGTAGCCTGCAGCTGCATCCGTTCATGGTGTATTCCCTGAAAGCTTCCTGAAAGTATCCTCTTGAGGGGGGGTTCTAACACTGGTCTCCTGTGTCCATAGGTTCCAGGTTTTCCTCGGTGTTATCAAACACCTCTACCTCCTATCTCATCTACATCTCCTATTGCTTCTATTAAAGCTCCCTTCCTTTTTCCTACCCTGCCCTTTTTCTGATAACTCGCTCCCTTCTCCCAGCACACCTGTGTTCCCTCCCTTCCTGAATGATGCAAGGTATAGGAGATACTCCCTACCCCCCCCCCCCCAAAACCCCTATGCCTTCTGGGAATTGAAGTCCTCCTGTTCTGATCTCGCCTTAGCATTGGAGGCTTCTTCCTGCTTTTCACTCCAACCTATCTCCCTTTAATGATCCCCTCTACTTGTTTTGTTGAGGGTATATAGTACCCATCACAATACATTTGTATGTTTACAGACAAGCCAACTTGAAAACTGAATGATAGGAGCAAAATAGCAACAACCTCAACTTTAAATATAGTAAATGCATAGCAGAGGCCCAGAACCCAATATAAAACAAAAGTAAAAAAACAAGTGTACTGATTAGACTAATGCTAGAAGATTATATGGTGTGAACTAAGACTTATTTCATCCATCCCCTACCCAACGATATGTAAAGGGGAACATCACAACTAAACCAGCATACCCAAAAGCACCTGAAAAGTATTTGCTTATCACAAACAAGCTTTGCCGTAGACAGAATAAATTAGCCATGATGTAGATGTCATACCATGGCACTGAACAGCAAAACTTTACTGAGTGTGTGCTGGAACACCTGCACATATACTGTCTAATAAGCTCATCTAACTTAAGCTTTAGCTAAGTAGTTGACTCTCTCTGGGAAGGAAGGTGGCTAGTAAACTAACTTCCTTTTTCTGGAGAGTCCTGTTTACAGTAAACAACTTGCTTTCTCTATTGACAAGCAGGCCTGAATTAGCCATGACACGAGTCCTAAGCTGAGGGTTGCAGCCCGAGCACTTAAAAAAAAAAAAAAAAAAAAGCACCCCACCCTCACTTGTGGAAAATGGACTATTGAATTAACAAGCTGAGCAAAACTCTTGTCCAAAACTGTCTGTTCTAGAAGAATTGTCCAGAAGTGCACAGATGACCAAGTCACAGCTTTGCAAATGCTCTCAATGGAAGCAATCTTTAGGAAAGCCAATGATGTCACCATGGCTTATACTTGATGCGCCTTGATAGTCAATAAGCTGTAGTGCAGCTAGTATGTAAAAATGCACAGTTTAACCAATTGGACATGGTTCTCTTACTACCTCATATGCCCAGTTTGTTGGGATCGAAAGACATAAATGACTGAGAAGACTAATGGTGGATCAGAGTTCATTTCAAATAGGTTAAGGTTCTTTTACAATCCAAGGAATTAAACTTTCTCCCTTATGAGACCTTAAGGGTGAAAAAAGTGGGGAGAACAATAACTCTTTATTAAGGCAATACCAGACAATGTACAAAGGTATCATTCATAATAAAACAATCAAAACATAAAACCTTAAGACATAAATGTTTTCAAGCAATCCAGTTGACTAATTTCTTCCAGTAAGGAGTTCCACAATGTTGTGGTTGCAATGGAAAAGCACACTCCTGTGTTACCGATAAGCATGCATGGCATACTGATGATGGTATATGGAGTTAACCTCTCTGTTATGATCTTAAAGCCAGGTTGGTCAATAAAACCAAACGAGAGCAAATTAGTTTGAATGTCAATATGGCTATTTTATATTGCACATGTTGTACAACAGGCAGCCTATGTAGATTAGTCAATACCGATGTGATATGGTGTTTATGGCTTTTGCCAGTGATGAGTTGAGCAGCAGAATTCTATAAAAGCTGAATTGGGCTTAACGATAAAACTAGTAGGCCCAAATAATGTTGCAGTAGTCAAAGGTAAAATAGAGGCTTGGACAAATGTACAAAAATCAGTATTGTCAAGAATGTGCCTCAGGCCTGCAATAGGCTTATTGTGAAAAACTGAAACCACTATTGGAAGGAACTTAGTGTATGTATTTGTGCAAAGAATCACCCTTGTGAAAAAACTGAATGGAAGGTGTAAGATACTAGCCCTTGTAACTACCTCGTTTTGTGGGCAGAAGTGACTGCTTCCAAAAATACTTTCCAGGTAAACTATTGTCAGAGCCACTGATTCCAGACATTCAAAGGGGAGGCTTCATACATTGAGCTAAGACAATGTTGAGGTCCCAGTGTTTCAACACTGGAGGCTTCTTGTACCATAACTGCCCCATGAACTTTGACACCAATGGATGAATGGAAATCTGATTTACCTCCCCCCCCCCCCCCCCCCTTCCAACTGTGAGTGGTAGGCTCCAGCGGCACTCAGGTGCACTATGACTGATGTACTGAGCTCTATGAAGAGAGGAAGAACAAATAGTAAAGCTGGATTGAAGGAAGTCAGGAGACGCATAAGCAGTAAGCACATTCCCATATTGTTAGGACCCAAGGATCTTTGCTGATCTTTCTCCATTCCTACAGAAATGGCACTTTCCTGTACGTACCCGGATCAGTCCAGACCATGGGTTGAGCCTCCTTTCCAGCAGGTGGAGACAGACTAAAACTGAAAGGGTATCCTACATGAGGACAGAGCCTATCCTGTAACCCTTCAGTATTTTGTCTGTCTCCAGCAGGTGCATCAGCTCATCCTTCGGTCTCCTGATCTAGGCTAGCCTTCTTTTTTTTCCTTTCTTCTTGGATGAAGCAAGAACTTCTTCCTTAGGGATCTAGTTTGGTTTTCTTCCTGTAAAAATAAATAAATAAATACTAGCAAGGGAGTTTAGCTTTTCTTCTGTGCAGGAGACGGTCCCATCTCCTGGCTTTTGCCGGACTCGGGGGGGCTTCGCCCCTTGTGACTTACAAAGAGACAAAGACAAGATGGAAGCGGTACAGAGAAGGGCGACCAGGAAGGTGGAGGATCTTCATCGGATGACGTACGAGGAGAGATTGAAGAATCTAAATATGTACACCCTGGAGGAAAGGAGGAGCAGAGGTGATATGATACAGACTTTCAGATACTTGAAAAACTTTAATGATCCAAAGACAACGACAAACCTTTTCCGTAGGAAAAAAATCAGCAGAACCAGAGGTCACGAGCTGAGGCTCCGGGGAGGAAGACTAAGAACCAATGTCAGGAAGTATTTCTTCACGGAAAGGGTGGTGGATGCCTGGAATGCCCTTCCGGAGGAAGTGGTGAAGTCTAAAACTGTGAAGGACTTCAAAGGGGTGTGGGATAAACACTGTGGATCCATCAAGTCTAGTGGGCATAAATAGAGAGGAGGCAGCAAACACTGCACGGAGCGGCAGTAGCCACTGAGGCATTCACGGAGCGGGATGCCAGTGGCCAGTGGTTGGTGTTCCACCTTCACGGAGCGGAAGGATGGAGGGCTGCCATCTCAAAAAATAAAAAAAAACCAAACAAGCAAACAAAACAGGGGTGGGTAAGGGGCAGGGGTGTGGCCTGCTGGTTGCGGCGGTTGCTACCCCTGATTGAGCTGGATGTTCACTAGGATGGCGCTGCTCTCTGCATTGGTGGAGGGGTGGAAGGGAATTGGGGCCGGAGGGTGCTGGAAGCCAATAGAGACGGGTGGGAGGGAGAAAAAAGGGGGGGAAAAAATGGATAAACTGCGTAGCTTGCTGGGCAGACTGGATGGGCCGTTGGTCTTCTTCTGCCGTCACTTCTATGTTTCTATGTTTCTATGACTAGTCAGGTTAGGACTCGTTCCACTAGCGCTCAGGCAGTCATGGGTGGAGTTTAGATTGTCTGTCTCCCATTGACGTTTGCCGAGCTGCGATGTGGTCCTACTTACCTTTTTCAAGCATTATCGCCTGAATGTGCAGATGCGGGAGGATGTAGCTTTCGCAGATGTGGTTTAACTGGACCACGGGCAGCCTCCCACCCTGTTCAGGAGTAGCTTTAGTATTTTCCATTGGTTCTGGATTCACCTGTCTGAACGGTAAGAGGAGAAATTACTTACCTGTTAATTTCCTTTTCTTTAGGACAGACAGGTGAATCCACCTTCCTGCCCTTTACTGGTAAGTGTTACTCCAGTCCCTAGACTAGTGTTAATACATTCTTTGTCTGAACTCAGTGTTTTTTCTTGTTGGCTGAGTGCTGGAATGGTTATCTGTTAATAATCAAGTTTTTTGTTAGTTTGTCCACAGTTATCTTTTGCAGATAATACCAAACCTAGCCCTCCCTTCTCATTCAGTCAGCCTCCCACCCTCTTCCCGTCACCCCTCCGCAGCCCCCTGGCTCCCTTTGCACCAAGTATTCGAATTCCTGCGCCCACATAATGCTGTAGTAGATTGTGTAAGACTCCGTTTACTTGTCCACTGATACTTTGTAATCTTGAAATTGTATATATTGTAATGTTGTTTGAATATACCTACATATTTTGTTTATACCCATTTACCTTGTAACCACGTATAGATATTTTGTTCCCTACTTATAATTGTTTCTCTAATTTTCCTCACTAATTCTTTCCCTCTTTTCTCTCCCTTTTGCTTTTTTCTAGCCTTCCCCCCTCCCTGTTCATTGTAATTTCTCCAACTTTATTGTTAATTGTAAACCGGCATGATGTTCCACATATATATATATATGTGACATCACTATATATATATATATAGTGATGTCAGCTTTGCTTAGTCTCCATCTGCTGGCTGAGGTGCATAACCCACTGGTTCTGAATTCACCTGTCTGTATTAAAGAAAAGGAAATTATCAGGTAAGTAGTAATTTATCCATAATACAATAGCTCTTAGGGACATTTTATAGGAAACCCACACTGAGAGAGCAGTAAGCAAAAAAAAATAAAATTTCTCACAAACCGCTGCCAACCATCATAGACTCCCAATTCCCCTGTGCATACTCTACTTCCTCCAACATTACTGAACCAGAGCCAGATAACTACTGGAGGTCTTCCTTGAAACAATTTCAATTGATTTGGGTCCACAACAATATATTTTTCTTTTCTTCTAATTAGATTTTTATACTGTATCATTGTCTTAAGTGCTTTACAATTGAAACATCCATAAAACTGAATAAAAATTAAGCAATAAATACAGCATTAAAATTATAAAAGAGGAGGATCACATGATGCTGTGGTAGGTGCAGGACATACTTTATCTTTGCTGCAGTGCCTGCCCACCATCTGCCGTACTAAATTAACATCCTACCTGGTTTGGCCCAGTTTTTCCACCTTGCTGTTCTGAGAGCTTGTCCTGGGTCTTATCCGATGGTTTGAAGAGCGGGATGACTATAAAGTAACCCGTAAAGACGAGGATAAGGCTAAGATGGCGGATCGGAAGAACAGCAACTAACTGGTGAGCCTGCACACAATACTGACCTGATAGAGGCAGAAACAGTGGCGATAGCAAAAGCCCTGCATGCTAAATTTGAATAGATCTTTGTGAGGTTTAATGAATTTGTGTCTTCAGTAGACACGGTCACAAGATTGGTAACTGCTGTAGAGCAGCGTGTCTCCGATGTGGTTGCAATCATGAAAGAGCTACAGGGCAGAGGACCTCAAACTGATCCCTCTGGAATAACTTGAGGTTGGTAGGGTTCCAGGAGTCGATAGTGGAGGTGGAGCTGTGAGGATTTTTGGAGACCTGGCAGGTGAAGGAGATTTCCTTGGATCTCTCCCTGGGTTCAGTGCTGATTGAGAGAGCTCATTGCTTGGGCCCGCGATTGGATAGTAAGGAGTGGCTCGACTTGTTGCCCTGTTTTCGAACTTTGTTCATAAAATGGTGATCTTGCAAGCAGTTTTGGGCTCCCACCTGAAAATAGGAAACTGCAAAATCTTAATATTTCAGGACTTCTCAGTGAAATTGATGGGCCTCTGTGCAGAGCTTTCTCCCCTGTGCATTTTGCTATACGAGCATAAAGTGTTTTGCTCTGCAATATATGACTAAGTTGAGTGACCCATGAAAGGACTGCTGTCTATACCACACTTGGAGGGGTGGCTGTTCCTGGATTCCCTGAGTGGGTCTGTGTGAAGTGGTGCTGCTGATCCTGACCACTGAGGCTAGCTTTGCTGCAACCTGTCAGACTTCTGGATTGTGATTCTTTCTGGCAAGTTTTTTTTTTTTCTCTTCCCTGGCGCTGAAGTTCTTTCTACTCAGAAATCAGCTACAATTGTTCGGTGAAGCTGCTGTTTCCTGTTCTGTTTACAGTGCTTTATGGAATTTTGCTCTGGTTGGAGACCATTGATTTATTCACTCAACAATTGGGCATGTAGAGAAGATGGGAAAGAAAGAGGGAGGCCAGCATTCAGCTATTAGAGTGCAACATACATAGGAATTTGCCAGCTCCGTGCTCTGGACCCTGTGTGCTTATTCTTTGTCATGGTTCTATTTCTGCAATTGTACTGACTGCTTACTTTTTTGGTACTTTTTTATTGTGGAAAAGGAGACTGGGCATCTATTGGAACAGATGGCTAAGGGACTCTGGCATATGGATATTCTTATTTTTGTTTTTTCTTCTGAGTGGCTTTCCCTTATTCAGGCAGTAATCTATGGGAGGTAGGCAGCCTGCCCAGCCCCGTGACAATCAATGCGAGATTTCCTTTTAGGAGATGGGGGGCTGGATAGGGATGTGGAAAGGGGGAGGTAGGGTGTGGGTGGGAGGAGCTGGGATAAAGAGAGTTTGGATAATAAAAAAGGGTTTAAGGTAGCAAAGAGAGAATGCAGGTTCCTCCTCAGATATGCTAGGTATTTGGGAGTTGCAGTTCTGCTGTTTTCTCTGGTTGGAAACAGGGTTCATCCCAGGCTAGAGAGAGGGACTCCTATTACAGGCTATGTACTTTTTCCTGTGGAATCATTCATGTGTACTTGACTGCCTAAGGAAGGTTGCCGAGTCTCTTGGAATGTAGCGGGACTGGGTTCCCCGATCAAGCACTGTAAGATTTTGAAAGCTTTTAAGCATCAGGCAGATATTGCCATGATCCAAGAAACACATCTGAGTGATAATAAACACAGCAAATTGCCTAAATGGTGGATGGGGGGAGCTTATTGGGCATCATCTGGCTCAAATAAGGCAGGGGTGGCCATTTTAATCCACAAGGCCTTCCCATTTCAGGTTTGGGACCGATTTAAGGATCCTGGAGACATGTTTCTGATCATTTGGGGTGATTTGAATGGAGTCTCTAACTTAGATTGTAAGCCCTCTGGGGATAGGGAAATACCTACAGTACCCGAATGTAATCCATTTTGAAATGCTGAAAAAAGTGCGAAAAGTGGAATATAAATCTAAATTAAAATTATGTAACGTGCTTAATGTGCATGATCATGATTTCTTTAAGGGTATTCTCCAGAAATTGCAGGCTTTGGGAGGGGGTCCTGTTGTATTGAGGAATGACCTTAATACAGCATTTGACCCTATGATTGATAAATCTCAATACCCCACAGGGGAACGGTTGGCAAAGCATAAAGGGATTCCATGTTATGTGACTGCCTAGAATTCTTAGATGCATGGAGAGTTTTGCATCCCACAGAACAAGATTTCATGCATGTATCTAGGGTTCATGCCATGCAATCTCGAATCAATTACCTGTTGGCCTCCACATCGGTTTTCTCCCAGATCACCCAGACAGTCATTGGCCCACTTGAAATTTCTGACCATGCTATTATTTGGATTGACTATCGCTGGGGGTTGTAGAAAAAAGGGAGGGGGAGTTTGAGGTTTCCTACCCATTTGTATAGAGATGGATTTTAGGTCTTCCTTGCAGAGAAAGTGGATGGAATTTCATGAACATAAGAGAACAGGTGCATGAATCTGCTTTGTACTGGGAGACAGTGAAAGTTGTCTTGCGGGGGAATCTAATTACCTATACGAGTTGACGGCGGAAAATGTTGGATAATAAAATACTCTTGCTGGAAAAGCAGGCAAGATGAGATAAATTACTACTTACAGCTTCTTCTACTCCCAAAGCTGGGTCAGCCTATAGCTGTTCTTAGGTGGCCATAAATTCTCTCCTACACCAGAGAGCTCAAAAATGTTTTGGTTTTTTTTATTAAATACCAGCTATTTAAGTTTGGCAGCAAATCTGGAAAACTGATGGCTTCTTTGGTGAAACATAGACCGGGGACTCAACATATAACAATAATTAACAAAGGAAAGTAGTTAACTCTACGGAGAGCCTATGTAAGATATGTTGGGGAATTTTTTTCAGTCTTTTTATGCCAAAGACAAAATAAAGGTGGGGAATAGAGCTGCTTTTTTTTTTTTTTTTGGTTAAAATTTCCTTGTTTCAGTTAACTTCTCAGAAGCTTTGAATGCCCCAATCTCAACCATGGAGATACAGGTAGAGAGAGAACAGGCTGCTCTCTGTAAAGCACCAGGCCCAGATGGGTATGGTGGGGAATTTTGCAAGTTGCTGAAGAAGCAGGTTGCACAAACATTACAGACCTTATTTACTCAACTGTTAGGGATTAAACAGTTCCCTTTTGCCACTAATATAGCTTTAATTACAATTCTTCCAGAAAAGGGGAAGGATTGACTGATCCTGGAATCCTATAGACAAATTTCACTGATCAATTATGATCTCCAGGGGCGGTTCAGCTGCGTACTGTTCCTTTTTACCGAAAGTGGTAACTGAGTTTCACATGAATCAGTCCATCTCCCTGCTGTCTCTGGACAGAAAGATGCAGAGGACCCTTGGATGTCAAGAGACATATTGTCAGGTATCTGGAGGTTACTGAGCCTTTGCAGAAGTCAGATTGCCTGTTTGTCCTTCACGGCAGTACTAGATAGGGAGAGCCAGCCTTGTGGGCTACAATAGCTCGCTGGATTAAGGAGGTAGTTGTGGCTGCATACCTGGATGTTGAGAAGCTGTTACCTAGTCATGTTAGAGCTCATTCCACTAAAGTTCAGGCAGTGTCATGGGCAGAAGTTAGATTGTCTCCAGTTGACATTTGCTGAGCTGCAATGCAGTCCTCTGTGCACACCTTTTCCAGGTATTATTGTCTGGATGTTCAGGCCTGGGGACACAGCCTTCACATTTGCAATTTTGACTGGACCGCGGACAGCTCCTGCTCTATTTGGGAGAAGCTTGGGTACACCCCATTTGTTCTGGGTTCATCTGCCTGGACACTAAGAAATTTCCTTTTCTTTGGGACAGTCAGAAGAATCCAGCTTCCCTCCCTTGGCTGCTGAATGATTGCATAAGGATCCTCCTATGTGTCTATATATTACAGGGATTACTGGTAAGTATTACTCCAGTCCCTAGACTAGTGTTGTTACATTCTTGTCTGAGCTCATTGTTGCCTGTTCAGAGTATTGGAATGTTTATCTGTTTTTAATCAAGTTTTTTTGCTAGTCTTCCACCGTTGCTTTTGAAGAAAATACTAGCAGGCTCATGTTTGTTTTGTGTTTTATATACTGTCATTCCAAAAGATCACAATGGTTTACAATATCAGCATTCATATTTATGATCTATGATCATATACTTTGTCAACGTTCACCTTCTAATTCAACACCACAGCAAGTACATATTCTAGTTTATAGTCATACATATTATAGGATATCAAAGTAGCTACTATATAATTGTTCATATTGATACTTTTTCTAAGTCAACATAACAGTAAATACAAATTCTAATTCTACTAGCAATACCCTTTATATCATTTATTATATGTTGCTTGCTTCACTAGCATTATCTCTGGTGCTGTTGCTGCAGTTATCAGCATATGGGCATTTTACGTTAAATCTTATGCTCTTCTAAAGAGCCATGTTGTCACTGCAGGGGGGTGTGTATATATATATATATATGTGTATATATATATATAGTGACATCAGTTTGCTCAGTCTCCATCTGCTGGTAGAGGTGCATAATCCACTTGTTCTGGATTCATTTGACTGTCCTAAAAAAAGGAAATTATCAGGTAAGTAGTAATTTCTCATTTCCAGTACACTTGAGGAAAAACTGGATCATAATATCCCTTAGGTGTTCCTGGCAGTCTCTGTGGCAGGTTTAGTCATAGTTCTCAGGAATCCTTTTTTTTTTTTTTTTTTTTTTGCCTTTGCAGGGTAATGGGGACTTTTTGCCTGGATCACATACCAAATCTTTTGACTGTGCACGAAAGGGATTGTGCCAAGTGGCACAATTGGTGAGTTTAGGACAAATTTCCCCTTAGGAAATGGAAGTCTAATTTAGGATGAATGGAGGGCAGTGCTTTGTGTGTAATCAATTAAAGCACTATTGGCAGTCACTATCACGTGATAATCTTATGAACAACTTTAAGGTAAAAGTTGAAGATTTTTTTTTCAAATTGGGGAATGGAGGAGGCTGAGTATCTCTTGCTTATAGAAGGCACTCTCGGTGCTCCAAGATATAGTTGAGTGCAGTCCCCTATTAGAGAATGGAAGGCTGCGCTTCCAACTCAAGTGATGGGACAACAGCTCTCTAACTCCTTTGCGAGGATTCCAGGTTTAGTAGGAAATGCCAACTCGAAGGAGATGCAATACAACTTTTTATTGAGAGAATATTTGCTACCAGTTCAATTGTTTAAAGTGGGTATGTTAGTCTGGCCCTTGTCCTAAGTGTTCATCGGTAGGGGACCTCTGGGTCATTACTTTTGGGTATGTCCTCTAGTCCAAGGTTTCTGGGACAAAATGAAGATACTTCCAGTTACAGATATTAAACATCCCCCTTTCTTTCACCCTGGAAGGCATGTTTGACTTCAAAGTTGTTAGGTGTAGTCGACGAAGGAGACCATCTTTTTCTCAGAAAAGTGTGGTTGCTGTTGGAAGAAAGTGATGCGTGTGGAGTGATAAAAAAGCTCTGGCTTATTGGGCATGGAGAAATAGTTTGCATGAACTAATGTAGATATTGTAAGATCTTTGAAAAGAAGTAAGTTGCGATTTATATCTATTTGGGACAAATATCTACACTAGTTTTCCCCCACAGCTAGCAGTCTGGTGCTTTTAATTACCCTTGATTTGAGTGGAGCCTGACCCCTTTATTATGAGATGGTTTATTATGAGAGGGAATAATCTTTTAGTATGCACTACTGTTGGTCTTTGTATTACTTTTGAGGATTGTAAGGGGGAATTCTTTGGGGAGGCAGGAAAGAGAAGGGGGGGGGGGACTGTAAGTGGATGTTATCTTGTACAGTTCTGGTGTGCTTCAGACCTAAAAGTGCATCAGTGTTTGCAGAATATTTGGTTTTGCTTACAATAAATTGATCTCAAATGATGTGGAAAAGTGAAAAAAAAATTATAAAACAGATAAAAACCATAAAATCACATAAACAAGAGCAACAACTAGCAATAACCCCTTTTGTAAAATAAAAATAGCTACTCTCTCATTGTACAGTATGTAATTAAATATCAAAGACTTGGGATAAATGTGCCTACCAATCTATATTTTCTGTGTATTTAATACATTTAGAGGGAAATTTGACTGTGCTAAAGTGTGCATCCCAAGAAACTGCTTATGAACTGCCACAGTAGAGAGCAAAAGTTCAGGAAATACATTGTTCCCATGAAAGCAAAAAAATCTACTTTGAAAAAAGTTTCAACACTGTGTCTAGTTACACAGGAAACAAAAATGGCCAAACCCTTGGCCCTATTTGTTGATTCCTCTAATGTTCCAATAATTTGTCTCATTACCCCTGTTCTCCAGTCCCTTCACTGGCTCCCAGTAGCCTCTAGGATAATATATAAATCCCTCACCCTCATACACAAAGCCATCCATAACCAAAACATGCAATGGTTCCCTGAAC
Organism: Rhinatrema bivittatum; assembly: GCF_901001135.1. NCBI lineage: Eukaryota > Metazoa > Chordata > Amphibia > Gymnophiona > Rhinatrematidae > Rhinatrema > Rhinatrema bivittatum. Next base: position 16,251 of record NW_021820923.1, on the reverse strand, counting down.
ATCTCTCCCTTCGTAAACCCACCAGGCCAACAAGAACACAACACCAAGCGAAACTCCAGACACTCTCTCCCAAACTTACTAAGCATGTCACCACTAGAGAGCGCTCATTCATCATAGCAGGAACTACCCATTGGAACAAAATGCCCTCTCACCTACGCCAGGAACCATGCCATAAGAAATTCAAACAGAATCTTAAAACCTAGCTATTCAAAATAGCATATCCTGACTGACTCAATGCTTCCTGATTTCCCCCCTTTACCACACTGATTTCTGAACCCCCCTCACGTCCCCCCCCCTCCTGCCCCCCCTCTCCCCTGCCTCCCGCCGTTCCTATAATTTCGCTAGTGTACCTCACCACGGCATATCCCCTTTGCCCTGCACTAACTCTTGTCATACGGATTAACTCCACTAGTTGAGCTCTGAATTTTTACCAAATATTGATTCCCCTTGAACTCCTATTCTTAACCAAAATATTTATCCTATCCCTGTTTTGAAATGTCCATGTTAGTCCAATCTCTGTTAGATATGAAACTTATTGTAAAGCCTGTTGCTATGTTATGTTACACTGTGAACCGAGGTGATGTGCTAACGTGCCGCGGTATATAAAAACCCTTAAATAAATAAATTCAGACTGTCGGCAGCAGTTATGTCCATGCCCACTTCTTGAATTTGGTGAATGGAACTAGGAATTTAACATAGTTAAAGATGCCAAATTCTATGGAGATATCTTTGATATTTAAAAAATAATCCTGGTGCAATCATCCTCTTCCTCTGAAACCTTAAGGTCTTATATTAGAAAGCATTTTCCAGTTTCTCAACCTGGTTCCTCAGAGTTGTTCTTACAACAACGTTAGGATCTGATTTATCAAGGTATTTTGTCATAGACACAGAATGGGAAAAAGGCCTTAGTGAATCAGGCAGTTAGCTCATTTAAACTCTTGCATGCTGTGGGAGCAATTGTTGATTTTAGATTGATAGTCTCAAACTGGTCTACTGCAATGCTTGATTCTTGGGGCTTCTGGGTACCTATTTACGAGTACTCCAATTTATAGAGAATGCTCCTTTGCATCTCATTTCAAGTACCAGAATGTGTGACCATGTTTCTGTAACTCTAGCTAGCCTTCACTGGCTAGTCCTCCTTTTGATATGTAAAGCTCTCCAAGGTTTGGCCCCCCCTCCAGTCATTGTGCCTTCTATAAGCAGACACTGCCCCACCTGCTGCCTCCACTCCTCAGCCCAGCATTGGGTTGAGATTCCATTGCTCTCCCTTGCCCGATTAGCAATTTTTGGCATCACAGCCCCTGCTCTCAGGAACAGCCTTCCTAGCTATTAGAGCAGAGAGTGATCTTTCTCAGTTTAGGAAGAACTTCGGCTGGGAAGGCTAGAGAAAAGAGAGATGGCTAAGTCTCTGACATTTATTAATGTGACATCATAGTAATATGTTATTTACAGAAAGTTATTTACATACCACATGATTGCATATACCATCCAGCACTCTTCGTGTCATCAGCCTTGTATCGAGGAGTCGTCAGGTCAGCAAAGGCGAGAAGGGGGTTTTCAATGTCCAGCACTCTATACAGCTATAGAGGCAATATCCCCTACTCCCGCTGGACACTGGAAAGTCCAGCTCTTTTATAGCATGCCATAAACAAGTGTGCATGCAAGAGAGAAATGATTGATCACTATCCCCCCATGTTATGTGTCAACAGTTGCTACTGCCCACTCGGACTCATCCTGTCCTTGGCATGTAGGGGTTGATCAGACCGCCTTATTCCTGACAGGGAGCCAGAAAGCTGAGCTGCACAACCTGTTTAACAAGAACATGTTTATCCTACAGCCCTATATGTACAAACTTACACCAGCTCCTGAGCAGAGGTACCGTAAGTCTACAGCCATAAAGTTACATCAGGGTGGCTAGCTCTACTCCTTGAGAGCCAAAAACAGCACCTGTTTTCAGGATCTCCATCTGCATATCCATGAGAGAGATTCCTCTTGAATGGAGACAGTGCATGCAAATCTATCTTATGCATAGTCATGGTAGACATTTTGAAAACCGGGCCTGTTTGTGGCTGTGGAGAATGGGACTTAGCCATCCCTGACTTACATGCATGAATGCTTTCCCTGTCCTAACTCTGCCCCCTTGCACACCTACTGAAAGTGTGGGTAAAAGTAGGAAAACCTGTTTCATGGCTACATTTACATACACAGCCCCCTGGTTTTAGTCCTGGGGCAATTCTGCACTACAGTGGATTGATGCAGAATTTGAGGCGGACCCTATCCTGCTCAAGGCGAAGAGGAAGGAGGCTCCTGCGTGCTGTCTTGCGGTGATGAGACCCTGGGGTGCTGCATCGAGGTGACAAGGGAGGGGCAAGTCCCGGCCTGCTGTGGGTGGAGACAGTAGGTAGTGGTTTTGTTTGGGGGTGAGACTGAGGGTGTGCGGATTGACTTGTTGGGGTGAGAGGCTGGGTGGAGGTGTTTGTGTAAGAGCATGAATGAGGGTGTGTGTGCGCGCATGTGCCAGAGCGAGGGAGTCTCTGTGACAGAATGTGTATATGTGTGAGAGTGTAGGAGCTGGTCTATGTGAAAAAGGGAGTGTGTGCATGTGAGCGTGCTTGTTTGTGAGAGGAACCTCTTTCCTGGGATCTGTGTGTGGGGGTGAGAGAGAGGGAGGGAGCCTGGCTCTAAGGGTATGTGAGAGAGGGAGGCCATGTGCAGTGAGAGAGAAAGGGAGCCTTTGGGAGGAGGTATGTATGTAGATGAGAGAAGGGAGCCAATGTGCAAGGGTGTGTATGAGAGAGAAATGTAGCCTGGGGGGGGAAAGGAGAAGGGAGGGTGTGTGTGTGTGTTGGGGGGGGGGGGGGGGGGAGTGAGAGAGAAAGGGAGTCTGTAGAAGGAGGGGCATATGTGTACCAGAGAGCACCTGTGTTTGTGTGAGGGGCAATATGGAGAGGGGTCAAATGCTGAGGGGAGATGGAGTGAGGTGTCCTGAGCAGGCACAGTGAAAGGAAATGAGCCTGGGGAGCAGGGAGTGAGGGATAGTCTTACACTCCTACTTCTAGAGCAATTCTTGCTCAAACTATTTAAAATTGCATATTTACCTAATATTTTTCTGTATTTCATTTTAATGAATTACTTAGCACACTATACAAGACAATGTTTATTTTAACCACTATAAAGTATGCAGAATTTTACAAAATTTGGGTACTGAATTTTAAATTTGGGGGTGCAGAATTTCAATTTTTTGTACAGAATTCCCCCACTGTATGATTTTTAAAAGCACTGCTTATATACATCAAACAGTTTTATGTGCACAAGTTGTCTTGAAAATCAAATCATCATGTGCTCAAAACATGATTTATATGAATAAAAGTGGTGTACATAAAGCATGGTTTAGTTCTATGCCTACAAGTTTTATATTCAAAACCCAAGTGCAGGGCCCTCAAACACGTCTCCTACACTCTACGTTCAAAATCACACTGGCCACTTCAGTAAAGGGTGGTTGGCCATGTGCACTGTTCAACGTGCGGCTGGCTGGGTGTTTTCAAGGGGTGTCTACTACCCCTTATACCGAAGGGGGTTAGTGCCTCGAAAATGTGTGGCCAAACCCCCTGGCTAATAGCGCTTATCACATGCACCTGCATGTTGCGGAGCCTATTACTCATTCATCTGGGATTCAAAAAGTAAACTGTGCATTCAATCCGCTCGTTTTATGCTCATATATTAATACCTGCTCAAGGGCAGACGTTTATGAGCAGCCTGGAAAACTATACAGAAAAAAAAGAGAAAATCCTGCTTTTCTGTACACCCTCCAACTTAATATCCTAGTGCTATTAAGTCAGAGGAACCAAAACTGTAAGAAGAAGAAAAAATTAAAAGAAATGTGTGTGCTGGTCAGGAGAGGAAAACGGACACCCAGTTTTACCAGCATCCGTTTTTCTAATCGAGCGCTGGCAGTGGGTTAAAAAACAGATGCTCCTAACATTGAGTGTCTGTTTCCTGAACCGGCTGACAACGGGTGCCAGAACCACCTCTCCTGGGACAGGGAGGCTCTAGGGGTGAGTAATCGTCCCTAGTGCCTCCTTTTAGTGTGACTCCTCCTTTAATCACGTGCCCAGGAGAGAGCACTGTATAACCTGCAGTCGGATGTGGGTTGAATAGGTGCTAATCAATCCCCTAATGCAATAAGGGGATTAGTGCCTACTCAACGGGCATGGGAGCTCATCACATGGAAATGCATGTGAATGAGGCTATTAGGCATTCACTCCGATGCAAAAAAAAAAAAAAAAGTGCATCTCGGACACACATTTAGCGAACAGCTATTAATGCCTGCCTGGAGCAGGCATTAATAGCCTATTCAGCTATTAATGCCTGCTATTAATGCCTGGAGCAGGCATTAATAGCTGAGAGCATTTAAAACAAGCACAGAAAAGCAGAAAAAAACTGCTTTTCTGTACTTCCTCCTCTACTTAATATCGTTGCGATATTAAGTATGAGGAAAACCTTTAAGAAACAAGTTTAAAAAAAACAAAAACAAACCCCAAACTTGACAGTCCGGTGCAGGAAACGAACGCGCAACTAACAAGCATGTTTCCTGACACCCCCCCCCCCCCCCCCCCCCCCCCCCGGCCTCTGTTAGGAAAACTGAGCGGATTCTCGTTAGCAAGGAAGCGCGCAAGTGACCCTAGCACCTCCTTGCTAATGAAGGAGTCTGAACGCTTCAACCTGACAAAGGACTTCATGTACCAGAATTCCCTGCTTCATGACGGGTTTACTTACAGTCTGCAATACAGCTGTAATTAGGACATTGAGAAACTCTCTGTCAGCACATTGCACATTTTCATTTTTTTGGCTTCGCTGTTCTTATTCTCTGATAAGCTTTCACTGCTGTAACCTAGATTAGAACAATGGATGTATTATGTGATGGGCTGTATTACTGCAGACTCGCGAATTCCTTTCCAGAACTGCAAGTCCCAGCAGCCTCTCCTGCAGAACATGGGAGAAGTTTCACGAAAGTTCCAGGGTGTCTAGGGAGGGGGTCAGTAGCCCCTTCAGCCGGAATATGCTCGCTCAGCAGTGCTTAGAACGCATGTGTAAAAGATAAGAACTGTAAAGTGCATAAGAGTCTGCTCCTGAAGGGGAGGGGCATGCAGTTGTACTGAGCCTTTGTCTTAGCTGCATCTTGCTGGCAATAAAAGTCTATCTTTACGGATCAGTTGTCTGGGCCTCCTTACTGACTAAAAAAGAGACGGTTACACTAACGCGACCCCCTAATTTAAATATTGCAGCGCTTGGGGCACGTTAAGAAAGCGGGCGCTGACTGTTCAGCACCCACTTTCTATGCATATTTATTGCATCGGCCCCAAAGTGCATTAACTTTACCTCTACCTGTGAGTTAAATTTCCAGCATTACAAAAATAGTTAAGCCTCCCCCCACCCCCACCCCCACCTAGTGGCATAATAGCTAATAAATGCATTAGCATGGGCTTTCTATGTACTTATGTATGAAGCCCCTTTCTGCACATATTTTTGGGTCCTAAAATCCTTATTAAACTGGGAGTGAATTTATGCAAACATGTTTTCACCCTAGTACAGCTCCTGCAAGATATGCAACCATTGTATTACGTTATTCTAATAAAAAGGTAGCACTTTATATTTTTTTGTTTAATCTTTTGATTCAATGTTTTGGCCCACAACAAGTATCTGACCATGCACAGCATTCTCTAGGCCAGTGATGGCTAACCTATAACACGCGTGTCAGAGGTGACACGCCGAGTCGTTTTGGCTGACACGCGCAGCGTTTCAAGGACTATCAGGAATTTTTTTTTTTTTTATCTGCTGCGCCGAGCCTTTTCTTTTTCAGCTGCGCCGACCCTTTAAAATGTGTTTTTTAGTTTCCCCCTACCCTCCACCAATGCCCCCAGGCACAGGGAGGCTCATGCGTCGCAGCGATGAGGCTCAAGACAAAGATCGCGTTCAAATGCGCTGATGCTCCTCCTTCCTGCCTGTGCGGCCCCGGAAGTAAACGTTGCCGGAGCCGCGTGGGCAGGAAGGAGGAAGAGAATCAGCGCGTGCAGAAGAGGAGGAGCCGCCGCGGCTCGCTGCGAATCCCAAGTCGCAGCGGCCCAAGAAGAGGAAGAGGCCCGGTAGCAGGGCTGCCGCGGCCCGAGAAGATCAGGGCCGCTGCAGAGCCCAACCTGTGGCGACCCGCGAAGAGGAGGCCCAGAGGTGAGAGAGAGGCTAAGGGCCCGTAGAGTGCATGTATGAGGTGAGTTGAGAGAGAGGACCTGAATGTTTGCAGAGACAGCATGTGAGAGCCTCTGTGTGTGTGTGTGAGAGAGAGAGAGAGAGAGAGAGAGAGCGAGCATGTGCCAGTGAGAGCCTGTGTGTATGAATGATTGTATGAGAGAGAGCATGTGCCAGTGAGAGCCTGTGTGTGTGAGAAAGAGAAATGCATGTGAGAATGAGAACCTGACTGTGTGTTTGAGGGAAGAAGATGGAGAAAAAAGAAACAGAAAAAAGACAATATAAAAGGAATTGGCAAAAAAATAAGAAAGGGAAGGTGAAAAAAAAGCCTGTGACCAACCAATTAGAAAACTAAGATCAGACAGCAAAGGCAAAAAAAAAATAATTTACTTTTTAGTGATTGGCACATGTAATCTTTGGGAACGTGCAAGAATAGCACTTTCTCTATGCGGATCTCACAATGTACGAGATCAGCATGGAGAAAGTGGAAGCCCACGGGGCCTGCACAGAAGAGGCAGCAGAATGGACTTCAGTGTCAGTAGCAGCAATCAGCGCCTCCCAAATAGTCACGCAGCAGCAGTGACAGTGGCAGCAGAGGAATGAGAGAGGTTCTGAGGTTGCTGGCAAAAGAAAGCGAGGGGGGGTCTGCCTTTAGTGTGTGAATGTGAATGAATGGGATTCTGTCTGGGGGTGTATGTGTGTGAATGCATAGGTGCCTGCCTGAGGGTGTGTCTGTGTATGAGAATGAATGGGTGTCTTCCTGGGGTTTGTATGTGTGAGAATAAGTGCCTGCCTGTGTGTGGTGTATGTGTGTGTGTGAGAGAATGAATTGGTGCCTGCCTGGGGGTCTGTGTATGTGAGAATGAATTGGTGCCTGCCTGGGGGTGTATGTGTGTGAATGCATGGGTGCCTGCCTGGGGGTGTATGTGTGTGAGAATGAATGTGTGCATGCCTGGGAGATGGGGAGGGAGTGTTGTGAACATGAATGGGAGCCAATAAAAAATCAACTGACAGATGAAGTTTGTAACGCTTGCTTGGACTTGAAGTGTACGAAATACCAACCTTCAATTGAAGATTTAGCCAATGAAATTCAGCAACAAAAAAGTCACTAACCAGGTAAGGTAAAGAATTATTTGTTTTTGCTTTATTAATAAATACAGTATATTTATTAAAATTATAACTTTGTTATTGATTAGAGCTACAACTATCACAAAATTATGGATTTTTCTAGAAGTGACACACCACCCGAGTTATGCTCGGTTTTTTTTAATGAATTTTGACACACTGAGCTCAAAAGGTTGGCCATCACTGCTCTAGGCCAACGCTTCTCAACTGGTGTGTCGCATGTCCCACTGCTCCATTGCCCTTCTCCCTTTTCAAGCCCCCGCGGGCCAATTGGAAGCCTTCTTTCTTCCTACCCCCACTGCCCAATGGGAAGCCTCCTTCGTTCTGCCTGCCCCCGCTCAGGCCAATCGGAAGCCTCCTCCCTTCTACCTGCCAGTGGGAGTGGGAAGAAGCCTTTGATTGGCCTTTGAGGCAGGCATCGCCTAGCCTGGGGGTGGGGCGGGAGGAATAGTAGTGTCGAACTCCGATGAAACAAGGCCGCCACGAGAGCCCATTCCCGTGATGGCAAAGAGGAAAACCCGACCGAGGCCACCACGGGAGCCCATTCCCGTGGCGGCGAAAAAAAGAAGGCCATCCAGAGTAAAGCCACGGCGGAACTGGAGCCCATCCCTGCAGTGAAGGAAGAAGAAGTATTTGGTGAGAGCTGGTGTCTGTGTGTGAATGGGTGCCTGAGTGAGAGCTGGTGTGTCTGTTATGCCGGTCAGCCGAGGAAGCCAACCAAGCTTACTCCTTCCAGCTTCGGTCAGACGTGCTCCAGACCCCTGGGGGCTACCGTGATGTCAAAAGGCCTAACCCTGCGCTCGGGACGCCGTCACAGCAGAAGCCTTGCCCCCATATGTCCTCTAGACATGTGTGGTGAAGCCAGCCCTTCTTTTAAAGAAGATCAGCACAGGAAGACCGGCCTACCACGACTGGTCTCCACCCCTTCCTGGAGGTATTTAACCTGCCCTTGTTTGCTAGCTCATTGACAGGCCGATACAGTAAGAAAGCGTTAGAAAGAGTGCGGCAGTGCCGGGCGCACCCTCGTTTGCCGCATGCACAGGTCTGATCACATACCGCTTGATACTCTATTTAAATTGCTTGAAAATGCAAGCCGCATCCAACGTGCGTCCATGAAACGCAATTCATTTTACTGTATAGGCGCTTTATACAGCGCCTATACAGTATCCTGGGTACGCTGGTACCTGTCATTTCAAATAACATTTGAAATGACAGGTACCAGGAAGTGGATCCCAACTTTAACCAAAAGAAAACCTAAAAACCTAAAATCCCCTCCTCCCGAAGTGACTCGACATGTAAAGTATTGTGAATAAGTGTAACCAAAGTCAACTTACTTTTTCTTTCTTTCAGCCCTCTCTGCCCTCCTCCGCTGGCTGCCAGGGGCAGCCGGCGGCGAAAGCTGCTTCCAGCGGCCCCTGCCAGCGAAGACGCACGCCCGTAGTGCACGGGCGCCCGTTCATAAGCTTTTGCTGACTTGGGGGCCCGTCAATTTGGGCGCTCAAGCCACCGAAGCGCATGACGTCACGGCATATGTTCATACGCTTCGCTGGTTTGTGCACCCAAATTGACGGGCCCCCAAGTCAGCAAAAGCGTATGAACGGGTGTGCGTGACGTCACGGCGTACGTCACACACTCCCGTTCATGTGCTTTCGCTGGCTTGAGCGCCTGTGCACTACGGGCGTGCGTTCGTCTGTCTTCGCCGACGGGGGCCGCTGGAAGCCGCTTTCGCTGCCGGCTAAGAGCAAATGTAAAAAATATTTTTCTATTGCTGTACAGAAAGTCAATAAATAACTTTTGAACTCTTTTTTTTTTTTTTTTTTACAGACTGAGCACAGCAATGGGGCTCTAAGCCAACCTCGGCAGCCAGAGGAGGGGGAGACGAGAACTGGACCACCAGCCTCTGTCCCCATACCTGGCAGCACCCACGGACTCAGGCTATGCTCCGCACAAGGGGCGAAGCCCCCCTGAGTCTGGCAAGAGCCAGGAGACAGAACCGTCTCCTGCCCAGAAAAAGGACTAACTACTGTTGTCAAACTTTTTTTTTTCAGAGAAAGAGCCAATCCAAAACCTAAGAAGAAGTACTTGCTTGCTCCAAAGAAAGAAGAAGAATAGATGGCTGACTAGCCGAAATCAGGAGACCGAAGGGTGAGCTGATGCACCTGCTGGAGACAGACAAATACTGAAGGGTTACAGGATAGGCTCTGTCCTCATAAAGACACCCTTTCAGTTTTAGTCTGTCTCCACCTGCTGGAAAGGAGGCTCAACCCCACGGTCTCGACTGATCCTGGTACGTACAGGGAACGCTATCTTACAACTACCATCTTAGTGAGTAATCTAACTTGTCAGTCTGTCTCTCTGCAGCTCTGCTGCATTGCAAACCTGCAACCGGACTTCCCTAACCACCTCTGTGAGGTGGGTCTCCTCTGCCGAGGATCCCTGGACTGCTATCTCTGGATTGCCTCACTACTGCCACCTCTGATGGAACTCATCAGCTGTTTAATAAAAGACAAATATCTGTGTTTGTGTGTCCTGAGTCTAGCCTGGTACTGTGGTTCCTCACAGGGCTTCTCCCTGTGGGCGTGGTCATTTCCACAGTACCCTGAGAATCCACTCAAACACCTTTAAACCATAACATCTGTGTGTGGATGAGTGCCTGGGTGAGAGCTGGTGTGTGTGTGGGTGCAAGAGCATTTGTGTGTGATTTGAGAGCTTGTATATAAGCGACCATGAGTGTAATTGAGAGAGAGACTGGTCAGGAAGATGACCTGTGTGAGAGACCGAGACTTATTGTGGGTCTAATTGGGGGTGGGGGTGTATGTGAGTGACTGGTTGTGAGTGCTAAGGAAGAGGACTGTGAGGACAGAGCTTCAGCAGTCCTTGCTGCTTCTGGTGAGTGCTATTGGCCTGGAAGGTAAAGGAGTAGGAGAGTTGCTGGAGAGGGTAAGTAATGGTGGCTTTTTAAATGTATTTTTCTTGATTGCCTGCCATTTTAATTATTGGGTATTATGCGATGTCTGCTGTTTTGAAATATTTTATTGATTATTTGGTCATGTTTTAATAATTTTTATGAGTTTTTAATTGTTGGATATTATTTATTTATTTATTTCGAATTTTTCTATACCGACATTCTTGAACAAAGATATCAAATCATATCGGTTTACAATTGAACATTACTGTCGCGGCTATGGCGTTACATCGAACATAGAACATTGAGCAATAAACAATAAACATAGAACAGGTCAACAGTTCAATAATAATATATAGTGAAATGCTTCATCATAGAGTAACATAATATATATAAATAGGGGAACAACAACTGGGGCGACTGTATGCGTAATATCAAAATACGTTTAATGAAGGGTCATTATGCAGCTGCATAGTGGATAAGGCGTGGTGGTAGCATAGGGCATAAGGTAGCTATGAGAGTAAGACTGAGTGGTGGAGGGAAGGAGGAGTATGTAGGCAGGAAGGGAGTGAGACATTAGAACAAGATTAATGGGATATGATGTGGGAGTAATGGGTGATCAAGTCTCCTAAGATCCTTAAGGGTCGGGTGACTCCTTAAAGAGTATGGTACGGAAGAGATGGGTGCTCAAGTGTCTCCTTAAAGTCCTGATATGTCTTATGTCCTGAGGTTACCTTGTGTCATGTTATGTCTTTTGACCCGTGTCAGAGTAATGTTGAGATTCAGGAAAGGCTTGTCTGAAGAGCCATGTTTTAAGGTGTTTTTTAAAATTTTATTTAAATATTATTATTATTATTATAAATATTATTATTTAAAATTTTATTTAAATATTATTATTATTATTATTATTTAAATATTATTCTGATCAGCAGCTGTTTTGTAACATTTTTAGTATAGCTTTACAATTATTTCTGTGTGGGGTTCTATAGCAGCTTGGCTTATTCTGTTTTCTGTGTTTAGGGCCTCGTTTAATAGTTGTTTTGTGGTTTTTCTGTTCTTGGTGAAGGGTGTGTGACCGAGTTGAGGTATTTTACTAGCATGTAGGCATTTGTATCAATCTTATTTGTTGTGTTTTCTCAATAGGATACGCATTAGTGGTAAATTACTGTCTTTTCATAAGGAAGGCTATTGTGCCTGATAGTAAAATGAGTTTGTTTTGCTTTTACTGGGATGTCATCAGAACCAGCATACCTTTTTTTGTATGGCGAGTTGTACAAGGGAATGCCCTAGATCTGCTCTGCACTCATTGCTAGGGGTTGAGGGGATTCCTGTGGATGCAGAGTGCAGGTTTACATTTAGCCCCGTGATGGCCACATGTTCAGTGTGTCGCGCATGTGAGAACCATCTGTCAGATGTGTCCTGGCCAAAAAAAGTTGAGAACCACTGCTCTAGGCTACTAGCAACTTAAGCCCTCTATGAGTTACAGATGTGTGAGGCATGAATCTGGGAAATGTAGTCTCGTCTCGGGCTAAGGGAAATGTCTTGCAGCGGGGGAGGGAGTCCTACGGATTGGCTGCGTTTTTTTTGTACGGTCTGAAATAGGCCTACGGATTGGCTGAGCTGCTGCGGGTAGCCCGGGTGTGAAGTCCAAACCCCAGCAACAGGCGACAAAAAAAATTCCCAAACCCAATTCTGTTTAAAATAAGGTGTTTGTAATTACAGGATGTCTGCCTGCCTGCTTCAGATGGGGACTGGAGCGGATAGGCTCTCCCTGCGTGCCACCCCCGAGTGTAGAGCTCTAATTGGCTGCAATTTTTGGGAAGGCGTGGAGTGAGGGGCAGGCCAATGGTTAGTCTTAGCTGACGGGCGTGCTGCAAGGCACCAGCGGTGATTGGTTGGGGGTGGGAGCTGCTGGCCGATTTTCCCTGAAGTTTGCAAGGATGGTGGTGCTGCTCAGGAAAGCGATCGCTGCCACTCTAAGGAGCCATCGGTGGCTCTTGCTAGGGACGCAGAGGAGGTGCGCGGGGTCCGGGGTACCGGTGGATGACGTGATAAACGGGTTGAGCGATGAGCAGAAGCAGGTGAGGTGCAGACTGAGTGACTGTAAGCAGGTGACCCTGGGACTGGGGGCGCCTTCCCTTGGCCCCTATTCAGCGAATCTGCAGCATCTGCCACTTAACTCTTTTTCTCCTCCCGCAAAATGGAAGTATTTGCGAGATTTGATGTTTTCTGGGAAGACAAGACTTCCGAATTTTGGCATTGCTAATTCTTAAAACAGTGGTAGTGGCCTACCAGGAGGGAGGGACTCGTCAAGGCCTTTGGGCGCCAGGCTGTAGGGAGGGTGCTGACGGCCGCTCAAGTCCATACCTAGAAGCAGCAGGGAGCTCTGGTGTGTTTAGCACGGAATCCCCTTCCTTTCCCCGCTTGCCCTGTTGACTGCGTTTTAGCGTTGCTTTTTTTTTTTTCTTTGACTGCTGACTGCAGCCAATGATAGCGGGCAGGAGGTGGGGGTAACAGACGATGGCTGAGCAGGCCCGCAAAACAGCATGGGACTGCCTAGAATTTAAGCACTGGTTCCTGTTTGCACACCCTCTCCTTGAGGGAGCAGGAGACGAGCACGGTCGCAGAGGGAATCGGCAATTCTAGCTACTGCCAGGAGGCGGATAGAAGCCACTGGACACGCCAGCAGCGGACATAGCTTTTCTGTTCCGTAGAGCTGGGAGGGAAGGGGAGCTGCTGCTGAGGGCTGTTAGCGCTGGGATATGAGAAATAATGCTGGGCAATGAGAGCGAGGCCCAGGTTCCAAAACTGAGAAGACTTGTTGGGCTGCGGTGGAGAAAGAGGGGTGTGGAGGCCACTGCAACCTTGGGCTGGGCTGGGGGGCGGCGAGAGAGGGGTGTTTGTGGGTGGGGACAAACTGGTTCTGGGTAGGAGTGAGGAGAAAGAGAGGGGTGTTTGGGGCCAGGGCAAATGTTCTCTTTGATTACGTGGCAGGGCACCTCATATTTTGCTGCTACGGTTGCTTTTTCTCCAGTTTCTCAGGGTTATACAAGCTTTTTTTTGCTCATTCTTTTGTGGCAAGTCTTGGATTTTCTCTTAGTTTTTTAAGAAATGGCTCTCTGATATCTTTCTATTTTGTACTGTATAGAAAAAGAATTCTATTTGTTGCTGTTTGTCCCACATTGCATTATATGCAGAATCTGGCTTCTTGGGGGGGGATCTTTCCTCTCCCCTCCTAGGCAATGTGGGAGTGGGTGGGGAGAGGCTGGAGCAAACAGATTGCACCGATTTATGATCCCAGATCTAGGCTGAGGCTGGAGGAGGGAAGGAGATATTCGACAGCACAGTCGTAAAGAGGTGGTAAATGCTGAATGGGGGATTAATGTGACCCAGACTGGCTATTGTTAGAGACTCAAACAAGTACCTGGCAGATTCCTAAATTAGATCTATTTTCTTATTACTCCCAGAGATAGCAATTGTTTTCCTTAGTCTTCCTGGCTTATGAACTTTTCTATCAAGAACTGGTTCAAACCTATTTTAAAGACTGTTATGCTAGGTTGCCTTGATCACAGCCTCTGGCAGCAGATTCCACAGCTTGATTGTGTGCTGATTGAAAAAGTACTTTTTAAGATTTGTTTTAAATCTGTTGGTTTGTTTTCAGGGAGTGTTTGAGTATTATTTGAAAGGGTAAACATTCTTTATCTGTTCTACCCCCTCATGATTTTATAAACTTCTATCATGTCCACTCTCAGCTGTCTTTTTTTCAAGCTGAACAGCCCTAACCGGGGTAGTCTCTCATCCAGGCCGATACAGTAAAAATCGCGGGAGAGCAGGCGAGCACCCAGGCCACTCTCCTGTCTGCGCGATTCAGAAAAAAAAATTATTCAAATTAGGGCCCGCGGTTAAATAAAGAGGCACTAGGGACACTAGCACATTCCTAGCGCCTCTTTTTTGACAGGAGCAGCAGTTGTCAGCGAGTTTGACAGCCGACACTCAATTTTGCCGGCGTCGGTTCTCAAAACCCGCTGACAGCCACAGGTTCGGAAACCGGACGCCAGCAAAATTGAGCATCCGGTTTTTGAGCCGCGGGCCTATTTAAAATCTTTTTAAAATTATTTTTTAACTTTTGGGACCTCCGACTTAATATTGCCATGATATTAAGTTGGAGGGTGCACAGAAAAGCAGTTTTTACTGCTTTTCTGTGCACTTTCCTGGTGCCGGCAGAAATTAACGCCTACCTTTGGGTAGGCGGCTAATTACTGAAAGTAAAATGTGCGGCTTGGCTGCAGATCTTAGTGGATCGCGCGGGAATAACTAATAGGGCCATCAACATGCATTGCATGTTGCGGGCGCTATTAGTTTCGGGGGGTTGGACGCCAGCAGCTCCCACCCATACTGAATAAGGGGTAAAGCTAGCGCATCCAAACGGATGCACTAGTACTTTATAGGCCTGATCATAAGGGAGCCATTCCATTCCCTTGATTATTTTTGGTGGTGGTTCTGTGCAAGAAATGCAGTGTAACTTATGGAATTTACATATTTAAGACTGGTTTATTGAAAGAGAACAGCATAAATTTGACATACATGACCTAAAGCATGCCAAACAAAGCACACACGCATGCTCTCTCACCACATACAGGTCTTAATCATATTTACATACTTGCTGTGTCTCATAACAAAAGATTCAATCACACAGACACACAAGGCCTTGCGCTCATACACACACATGCTCATGTGTTCTCTCACCCACACTCACTTAACATTCATGCTGTCTCAACACATATGCTCACTCTCTCTCTCCCCCCCCCACCCCCCCCCCCCCAGCAGAACTGGTGGCGGCAACAGCCTTCTCCTCTTCAAGCCTCGAGAAAGGGGTCCCATCACCCATGGGTGCTGATGTTCCTCTCTTTGCTCTAGGCCAATGCTGTCCGCACTTGTAAATTACCATGATCTATTCTTCCCAATTGTGCAGCAGCTGTACATCACTTCTTCCCATCCCTGCGGCCTGGAAGAGGAGACCATGCTACTAATGCCGCCGACTCTAGCTATCCTGCCGCGTTCACCCCGAGCTATCAGAATTTCAAGCCCTGGTGGAAGAAGAGTGTGCATCTTGCTGGGATAAAGGGGAGCAGCTAGACCAATAGGGGACCGGGAAGAGTGGCGACACACACTGGCTGAGAACTGCTGTTATAGAGGTCTATAAAATGAGTGGAATAGAATGGGTAAATGTAAATCAGTTATTTACTCTCAGAAAATACAAAGACTAGGAATTAGTAAGCAGCACATTCAAAACAAATAGGAGAAAATACTTTCATTCAGTGCACAATTCAGCGTTGGAATTGAGTGCTGCAAGATGTGGTTAAGGCACTTAGTAGCCGAGTTTAAGCAAGGTTTTGAAAAGTTCCTGGAGAAGCCAATAAATGGTTATTAACCAAGTAGTCTAAGGAATAGCCACTACTTATCACAAGATGGGATCTATTTACTGTTTGGGATCATGCCAGATACCTGTGACCTGTATTGGCCACTGTTGGAAACAGGATACTGGGCCTGATGGACCCTCGGTCTGACCCAGTATGGCAGGTCTTATGTTCTTATGATACCTGTTTTATGGGAAGGTGTGGCTCTCCTTTTAAATTGGAGCTGCTGAGTTGCAAAGCAGCAACCACAAGCTGCTGTTCAGCTGTCGCTGGGGATGGAGAAACAAGAAAGGAGTCAGTACTCCAAGGCTGTGAGCATCATGGTTTTGCAGCCAGAGTGCCATGAGATTAAGGCAGCAGGACCCTACTACTGCAGATGTTTTTCAATGAAATACTTAACATGAGAGCCTGAGAACAGCATTGAATCTTTATGAAAGAGGCTGCTGTTAAGGCAAAGGTTTTCCCCTGGGAGTTGAGTGTGTGGCATACTGGGCCTTCTCTTGATGCTGTTTTGTGGTGGTCATCTGGAGGTTTTGTAATGTGATGGTTGTGGTTTGTGCA